>NC_084904.1:2739401-2988091 GCF_949316345.1 Pungitius pungitius
GCAATTCTAGAAAAATCTAGAAAATCTTTCAAAATTGACCGCCTGACACCAGACTTTATATGATGCATGACATTCAGTAAGCAGTGGTAAGAGTCACTATGGGATTAATATAGGAGCATGTTTGCTATGTAGACATATAGCGGAGCAACGTACAGAACCAGTCAAACGTCTGGACACACTTCCCCCTTCAAGTGAATGAGAAAACGTGTCCAAACCTTTCACTGGCACTGTAGAGAATAAGTCGAATTACTCCAATCAAGAGTTTTTCCAGTTTTTGGGGTTCTTCTTTGAGCATGGAGTCATTGTTGCTGGCAGAAAATCACCAGTGCAGCAGTGTCCTCAGCAGAGGGGTGAACTTGCAGCCCGGGCCTGCAACAAAGAGGGTAAGGTTACCTTCTTAGAAGCCTTCAGTGTCCCTTGCTTTCCGAGTAGTACCATGTTTACCTCCTCGAGTGGTAGAAGAACAAACTAACAACAAATTGGAATCAAATAACACCATGCAAATGAAACTGATTAGTTCTTGGTTCATTGTGAATATTATTTAGCGCTGGGATTTGGAATCAAGGCCAGGCTATCAAACATATTGAGACTACACCATAGAAACCATCATCAAAGTGTCGTACCCCGAAGCGTCTTTTAACTGCACGACAAAAGAAGAGCCTTCCATGAAACTTGTGAAATTACTTCTGACTAATGACTGCAAGAAGATCCCTGCAGTGAGTCTCGCACCTCAAGGAGTCCTCACCGAGCCAAGTCCATTTATATGTCCATCGTTCACACACATGTACACACAGTACATTTCCAAATCCGCCTACAATCATGAGTTCATTAGTTCCCTCCCGTGTCGTGCTAACCCACCCTCCCTCTTCGCCCCCCCCCCCCCGCACCCCCACCCCCCCATCCATCAGCTCACTAAGCCCTCTGTGCAGTGTCTCCAGAGGACCTACTGTGTGGCAGCAGTCAGTGGTAAGGTTTCCTAAACACAGACACACTTGGGGTGACAGCTTTCCACTTTACTCTTTCTCCCCTCTCCTGACATATCCAGACACATGCGGCTAATCACCAGGAACGGATGGAGGGAGCGTATAGCGATAGTCTGCAAACGTCAGATAAACGTTCGAGATCCAAGAGAGAGAGGGCCACTTCTACAGGCCCCCCCCCCCCCCTCTTCTCCTTCCAGTCGTACAAGCCAAAGCAGCTGCCCCACGCGCACAAAAAAAAAAAAAAATAGTTCAAATCCACCCTGGACAGGTAGTGCCACATGTGCGGAATTAAAAGTCTCTCGAGTGCGCCGGTCCTCGGGTTACCAGCTGCACGCGACAGCTGCCTGAAAAGGGATCTGGTTTCTGGTGGTTTTTGTACAGTTGGTGAGAGATGTGCAGCAAAAAGCAGGGATTGTTAACCCCCCCCCCTTCAACTGCCCTCCTCCTCGCGAGTAAAGGACAGTTTGACTGTCGGGGACAGGAGGAGCATTGTCTTACCTCCATGAACTCAAAAAGAATGCGGTACTCAAATAGGTTTTGCATGCGCTGGTAGGCCCAGCAACAGCTTGATGGATGTCACCAATGCTTATATGTTTTTCCACTTCTTGTTTGCTGTGTTTCACATCAGACTCTATGATAAGACATGGTCCGCGAATGCAAACTGTAGGTGAGTGGATTCCGATGTTGCCGCTGTGCTGCAGTCATTATCATCTGATTTGAATACAACACGCTCACACACACACACACACACACACACACACACACACACACACAGCTTAATCTGCTCTCGCGCACAAGACGGGGCCCGAGCGTTTGCACGGACTGCGAGGGGCCCCGGCCCGAGGCGCATGGAGAATAGGCTCTTGTCTGAGGAATACGCTGCTGGTTGTGAGATAATGTGTGATTCATACTGGGGGGGGGGAGGGGGGGGGGACGGCGAGCTGTGAGGGGAACCGATGCGTTCCGTCTCTGACTGCTCTGCTGTCCTACCTATCTCTGGAGAAAGACCTCTCTGTGCGCCCCGTATGTGTGGCTCGCTGTTAAGGTCGATTACAGATAACGCAGCCAAAAAGAAGGTGATGTCGTGTTTCCAGTTATGAATAGGATGTTATTCTCCGAAGGGGGGGATTGTTGTTGAGGGGGAAGAGCAACGCTTGTGTGTGGAACAGTTTCTTAGATAAACCACATTTATGTTGTTGCACCGTATACCTGCACATGTAGGCTTTTGTATCAAATGATTTGAGGATGGCCATTATGTGCTAGTGAAATTCTTAGTGTGAATAGAATCTTTCACTTTCTTTCACTTTAAAGACAGCGTATTCTCTATGAGCAAGTAACTGAGGCAAAGTGAGGTGGACTTTCAACCTTGAAACCGTAGTTTGTGTCCCCAAATATCTAAATGATATAGTCCTTGTGTTTTCTGTACTGCAGTCTCTAACCAGTACGTTAGAAAGTGACACCAATGCATGTATGCATTAAGAAAGTTGGTTATGGAACGTGCTATGCCAGCTTCCTGTTGGTGATTTCCCCTCCTGGTCAACTACGAGTGACACCAACGGCTCAAATGTCCCTTGGGAAAGATACTAAATGGATAATAAACAAATATGTGAAAGTAATATGTACATTTTAGCTGTCAGAAGTTTTGCTAATGGGGCTATTTACACTCACTCCACAAAAGAAAAGAATTACATTTATTTAAGTGCTGTATTCATTGTGCTACGTTTCTTTATGGAGGCTCAAAACATCCCGAAAACAGCCACCTGAAAAGGTAGAATCCTCTGATTTGCGATTTGAGATGATGCACTTGTATGATGTGTAAATGCATTTATGCACCGTCCAGGTCACGTTGCACCACTATAATCCCTGCTTATATATTTTGGTTGTTATAGTCCTGTTGTTTATTTGTCTCTATGTAGAAATGAGAGCAACGTGTAACCGGGGACAGATTCCACGTGTGTGTATACACGGCCAATAAATTCTGATTCTGCTTTGTTTGTGCATCAGTTCACTCGTTTATCTTGCTTCGCGCTCTTTTAACGATCTATCGATTTGCTTCTTAACAGGCGAATGTGATTTAACTAACTAGGATAAGAAGAAACACCTCCAGCAGGTCTGATGGCCGCAAAGCAAAGAGCACATGTTTTCTTGTTGCCGGTCCACAGTGTACTTGACAGCGTGATCCAGGGTTGTGTAACTATGCGGGGAGCACGGGAACACATCATGCTGTTTGTTTGGTAGGGCTACTGACGCCCTCTGACTCCCCTGACTACAACATGTGCAGAGAAACCGCCTGCAGAAGCATGTCAGCTGATCAGAGAATTAGCTATTTGTTTTTTTATTCTGTTCGGTACGGCCAAATCGTCACTGTGTCTGACCACATATACTTAGTGCATGACTGCAGGCTTTGATATTTGGTGCCTTACATGTCAAACACATTTAGTCACAGTGAGTTGCTTGTTCCTGGCCTTTTTGCCGCGGCACATACGGAAGGTTACACTTTAAAATTATTAAGTCTGTTTTCTTTTTTTTAATGTCTAATAAATTTACATTTACAACACACATATTGACGTGTGCCGATTGTGGGCTTTTTATGTACACTGTACAACTAAATCACAAGCTTGTTCTTTACAAATGGATAATATAGAATATAACATGATCCCTTCTTCCTGACTAAATCCTTCTTTTCATGTAGGGGCAGTTAATACAGATTTTGTTTTACTTTATTGATGTCTTAGTCTGTAATCTATTGTGACACTCCCTCTGTATTGGAAGAAGGGAGAACTGCTACCAAACATGTGACCCTTTTCCCATGTAGCCTTTTAAAAAATGATACATTTTACTCCATGTGTTTGTTGGATTGGGTTTAACAATTATTTTTTTAGGCAGCAGGCCCGGACACAGAACGTGGGGCAAAACAATCTGTCAAACAGTTGCTGCAAATCCAGGCCATCGATAGTATGCAATGAGCACAGCGAAAGCACAAAGACAACGAGCGGCTCCACAGGTGACCTGACCAGGATGGAGCTGTGTTTTTGTTTACAGCTGTCCGACGCATGGCTTGAACAGAATAAAGGAAATCACAGGAAATCATAGTTTAGAGCATTTTACGGTAATATTCTCCAACAAGCGTGCCTCTGATTTGATTGATATTGCTCGTTTATTAATCTGATCCAACCAATGTTAGTATTTCCGTTTGTCGTTGAACGAACCCTCTCACTGAACTGTTTTGATTCCTAACAACCTTCTCTGGTTGTTCAGAGGGGGGGGACGGGGACGTTGCAGGGACATATTGACTTGCCACATAATTCACTCTCATTACACAATTCTAATTTCATGTTCTCTTGGGTTTCTCCAGGCACAGGGAGAAGTGACTGAATAGTGTGGAAATATTAGAGCAAATTTAATTAAGAGGCTGGCAGAGGCAGTGTTGTTTCAAACCAAACCGATTTGTGAACGGGGGTCTGTTAACAGAGGGATCCGAAGGGAGCAACCTGGAACATGTTGCAGGTACATGTGAAATTCCACTGAGCCAACTGGGCCTGAAATACTGTGTCTATTTCTAAACACTTTGGCTATGAATAAATGTTTTGCTGACATTCCCTGGGGTTCTCCATCAGAGGGAAACACAATGTGTAAAATAGAAGAAGGACGTACTTACTTACTGTACATAGCAGATCATCTCTTTTTCTCACTCGCTTTCACCACAAAGTGTAAAACTACATTTCGCCACGTCTGTGGCCGAGCATGTGATCAGGATGCGGATAATCAAATGAACAACAATGTCTTCAATTGACATACATTCGGGCCTGAATGTAGGGACAAAGTATTGATGCCTGTCTCTAATCTCGGGGTGAGTACGAAAGCTCGTGAAACGTTTTAATCTTCAACTGAAATACACACAGCATATCTTCTATAATACACATATAAATGCAAACACAACACCCTCCCATTGGCCTCTTCTGACCTTCTGTTGAGACCATGGCCCACTTTGAGCGGCCTCACCTCGCTGTCATAGCGCCCCCGACCACACGCTCAGGACCACTGGACCGCTCGGCCCGTCGGCACCGTGACCGTCACTATGCAGGACCGCCTGAGCAGCTTGTCTGGCGGTCCCCCGTGGATCACATGTTGCTACATTTGTCTCATGGAAACCTAGTCGAGAGTATAAAAGCGGTGGGGGAGTAAGAAGAGGAGGAGGAGGAGGAGGAGGAAGAGGAGCGAGTTGGCACGGTTGTGAAAACCTTGAGAGCAAACAAACTCTGTATGTGTGTGTGTGTGTGTGTGGGGGGGGGGATTCACTCTTACCCCCCGCTCGTCGCTCTGGACGGTGTCCAGGCAGCCTTGTAACAGGACCAGTTCCCTGACGTAGAAAGAGCCTCAACCGGGGCGGGCGAAGTGGAGCTACGCTGTTCCCCTGCTAATGAAGACCTTCCCCAGCTGATTATCCGGAGGACACAGCCAGTCTCTCTGTGGGGCCCACACAGGGACACTGGGGTCTGGCACTGCACACACACACACACACACACAGTCATTGAGGCACATCGTTGGAAGACATGCAAAAAAAACATACACAAGCACACACACAGTGGGAGGGAAGGGGGGCGTCCTTCTGCAGATGTATTTGATGTTCCCTGTTGCTTTTTGTTGCGTCAGCACAAGGCCGTCTTTGTGTGCCTGATGCACAACGCTGCACGGTACCAGAAAAAAAAAAAAAAGAGTATAGAACCCGAGAACCAGCAGCGTTTTTCTGACCAATGGGGGACGTGTAGGCGATGTAATCTGGGTCACACGAGGAGATCTCTGACTCCAGGACGCAGCCACCGATTGTGTCACTTGCTGCAGAACAGGCTGCCTGGGATCACACCTGCTGATGAGCATGTGGGTTTTTACCTTTCAAATATTTCACACTGTGACATGCGTGTTGTCTTAAAAAAAAAAAGCTGACAAATGCACATTTGAGGGATTTCTTTACAGATACAGTTCGCATTTGAAGTATCTTAAGACTTTATTTTTTACCCTCGCAATCAGGACTTCATGCTTTTAAAATGATCCAAGTTGATTCCAGTGGCTTTAGATTGACTCAGTGGGGCATCAGTAGCAGGTAATAACCTGAATCTATCCACTCTCATTGAAAATCTATCTCAAAGGACAATTCTATTGAATCTGTCTCATCAATGAGACGTTGTGCAGAATTGTGGTGCTGAAAAAACAGGTAATGAAGAGGTTTGTTTACCTCTCACTTCATGGATGAACAGGGCTCTCTGGGTAATAACATATTTTGATTTCATTTTCTATTCCACTTATCCTAGAGGGCGTGTTTCAAAAAGGTCAAATAACTTTGAAGAGCAGCTGTCCAACTGTCCTTTGGGAAGATGTACCTTTAGCCTTTATATTGCAACGGAATAGTTTAACCTTATTGGAGGTACATGCATAACATGCATTATAGGAAGCTTAGTAGAACACATACTATTTATAGTGTTGCAACATAAAATAGCAAAAACTAAAAGTTTATTGATTATTAAAACTTGCGTTATTCACAGTAATTTCCTTTTTTTGAGCACATGGCTCCAACAAGAACATGATCTGATTACTTTCCTGGAACGGAATAATACCATTGATAATTTATGAAAAAATAGCTAATTACAGTTGCCACCTACTATGTTTCAGACAAACCAGCGCAAACATAACACATGTTTATTATTGTCCTTATTTTGACTAGACGAAGTCATAATCCTCCTGCATAGTCACACAATGCTTTTAATGAATTCAGTGTCCCCCTAAAGGACACAGTGCTGCCCGTTGTGGACGTCAACAACACAACAGCCCACATGTTAGAATACACAACATCCCCGCGAAAACAAAAAAACAGAGCAATGCATCCAGATACACATGTTTACATATTGACACATAGGCAATCTCAGAGGATCAGCGCCCTCTAAAATCCCCCTGGGATGTTTTTCACAGCAAGAGCCAGCAGCTGAGCGCCCCCCCCCCCCCACGGAGGATTTAGACCTGTGTGTGTGTGTGTGTGTGTTTATACATGTCTGTTGGAAAAAGACAGCGAAGTGTGTGTTTGGAACGGGATGGTTTTAACTTGCATAAAAGTGATTGATGAGATGAAAATGATTTACTTTTTGTGTCGATCCTGTGAAGGGAGTTTGTCAAAAATGTTTCCAAAGTCTCCCAGGTGTATTCACACAACTTTCCAAATAACTCCCAACATTCAAAAACCAAAATCAACCTCTCCCTCTGTTTCTTCACTCCTCCCGTGTTCCTCCCTTGCTCTGCAGTCATCATTTACCATTTATTGAGGTTTCTACTTTCTCAACTTTTCTTACTGGCCAATCTCCTTTTTCTTTCTCATCCTCTGCACTTGATCTATCCCTATTGCACCGTCCTCTAACCAGGAATATGGTAGAATATGGTTGTAATATCCAGTAAAAGGAATTAAAGCATTTGCTAATCTGACACTGAGGGATTACTATCCCTGTTCTTTAAGGGGGAGCCACCATTTATAGATAAACATATCAGATCACATTATGGGAAACATCCAAGTTTGACTCAGAAAAATCGCTATTTGCATTCCATTAGAACATTCAGGAAAATCTATTTCAGTGAGGCATCCCGTCTTTGCATTAGAGAAATAGTTTTATCCTCCGGATCTTCTTTTGTCTTTCTTAATCGGAACATCGTAATACCAGCTGAACTAAGTCATTGTTTTTTATCAGTCGTAATCTCCTGCTGAACCAAAGAGGAAGAGATAATGATTGTATCGAGATCAACACATGCTGGAGCTTAAAGATAACGTGGTGACAAACAAGGCGAGTGAGCCTGATGTCCCTGATTGGTTTGTGCGTGTTGGAGGGGAAGGATGGAGGAATGGAGCAATATGAAGCGGAGGTCGCCAAAAAAAAACTACTGTAGTGGAAGACGTAGCAATATTCTGCAACGTAAACTACCCAAACATATCAGAAACATCAAATACTCTGGTAAAGTACCAGCACGTGGACATTTCAAGTAAATATAGCACTTGAACAAATGTACTTTGTTCAATTGTCTGTTCAATTCGGGTCCTGAACAGCTTCACAGGAAAAAAAAAGAAGAAAAAAAAAGTCTGGATCTTCAAACTGAGAGATTTCAAAGGGCCAACAGGAGCTCCATTGAAGCACAGAGGCAGCTTGGTCAAAACACAGATTTCATGGGCTTTTTGGGTGGTTTGATGTTTGGCAGCAGGTTTTCCCCACATCACACACTTGTGTCTGCAGCTGTTGCTGTAAGCGTTTAGTGTGCACCGAAAAGAGAATGCCCCATGGGACTTCCCTCAGTGCCCCCTATCCACCTCTCTCTCTCCCCCTGAGCCTGTGTGCTGTGTAAAATGAATGGAATCAGTGGTATGTGTCCTCGGCACAGTCTGACGTAAGCAGTTGGAGAGTTCGACATGACATTCCTGCAGAGACTCGTGACTTCATACTCAAAGAGCTGAGAGAGAAGCAACTTGCACGCTGAACAGAGCATAATGGACACTTGAGGGTTTCAAAACACATCAGATTAACGGGGGTCAGACTTTCAAATTAACATTTTCTCAGAAAAAAAAAAAGATCCTAACAGCTGTGCAACAGACTGCCGAATGTGGCAGGACAGAAAGAGTCGTCAGTGTGTGTGGTTATTAATAATTCAGTGGAGAAGATGCTTGGGCTGCAATTTCCACCCTTACCTCTGCACACAGGGTCTACACAGTAACTCCTGCTACTCTGTTCCAATAGGCTATTGGTCACGGCGACATAATCCCCTTTCTAGTAAATCCCCTTAACTATGAGGATTGAAACATTTCTGTGTTTTACGGGATCATGGTCTGTCAAATAGTGTGTGTGTGTGTGTGTGTGTGTGTGTTTGTGTGGGCTCTGTCCTTGTGCTGCCACTCACAGTAATGAGCTTCACAACAGCTTGCCTGGCATTACAGATGAGTTGGTTGTGCAGCCCGCCCGCCAGCCCTCGGGGTGTCTTCAGGGTGTCGTGTTTGAATAACACTGACCAGGCAATTAATCCCAGAACTAAGCATCTGATAAGTGGCTCATTATCTTTGTTAACACACACCCCGGAGGATCAACGTGGGCGAATGTGATCTGGTGGGCGTACCTTCTGGGAGTTAAGGTTGAAAAAGGGGGTAACTTGAGCTTCCTTAATCTCTTGTACTGACATATTTGTATTTATAGTCGTTGCTGTCTTCATGAAGGGGGGAAAAAAAACTAGATTGTCTTTATTGTGTATAAGTTTTGATACCAAAGTTTATTATTTTTTGTGTCTACTTTTTAGCTGACGATAAGATATTTGGAACTTCTAACAATAACTTCAAATCAATGTCCTTCCGCGCTCCCACTAGAGAGTAAATGATTTACCTAATGTGTCTGCACTACTTTGGAGGGAATTAGAGCTAATCATTCATTCCCCCAGAGAACTTCAACAGGTAGCCCCGGATAAGAAGGTCCTGGGTGCGTTCTGCTTGACGATTTAATTATGTGAAGAGGAAGAATGTAGTTACTAACAGGGCAGAAGTGACCCCCCTCTGATCACCTGGGACCCCCTAAGGAACAGCCCCTTATTCTCTAACCCTCTATCTCCTCGGCCACACCCACTTCCTGTGTGGTTACCTGGGCGGGTGTTCCACGGTCATTGTTAGAAAGGTGTCACTTGTGCTGTAATGCTCACAGAGGATAAGTAGAGGTCTTTAAACACAGACGCACTGTGTCTGTGATCCCCGATGCAGGCGTACAACGAGCTTCTGTGAAAACACACAAAGGAACCATCAAACTATCAAAACCCTAATAAGACAATGGCTGCTACTGACTCTGCAAACTTGCTGAAGGAGCAACTAATCTTGTGCACCCCCGCCCCCCCCCCCCCCCCATCTTGAAGATCCCCAGTGGACCAGAGCTCTTGTTGACTCTGCTGAAAGACAACTTTGGCCGGTTCACGTCACGTCTACAAGTTACTGGTCACCGCAAACATCTGTTGGCATGTTTTCCACCAGCAGAACAAAGACCACCTTCACTGAACGGTCTGGACGACTAACAAACAGTCACTCGTTGAGGAGGTGGGAGGGGGGGGGGGGGGGGGGGGGGCACCGAACTGGTCCAGCAGGTGGTTATCTCTCTTGGATTGACCCATGACTTGCACGGGGGGCTGATAGTGGACCATCTATCAAGGTGAAGGAGGAAGTGGTACGATTAGGCCAACCTTATCGGCACCAACACGGGGGGCCACAGAGGCAGTAATGGGGGGGGGGGGGGGGGGGGCCTAACCATGGGGGATGTTTTTTAATGTGTGCACTCATGTTTGTGTGCACACATTATACATTTCATACATTTATTATGTATAAGACAATAACACCCACGGCATTGAGTTGAATGGGTTTTAAGTGGAGTCAACTTTGGTGGTAGCCTGCTATGCGAATGATGTATGTGTTAATTATCTTGAAGGAAAGAGAAGAAAGGTCAACTCTACTTCCTGCCCCGAGTGTGATTGTCTGCCGTGTCCCTGAGTGTACTTAAACCAGGTGTGTCCCTTGTCTCGGCTCTACATTCATTGTCGTTCCGTGTGTGTTCCTGCGTTTTGCTCTCTATCAAACAAAAAGTGTTGAAAAGTGAGAGTCTGCGCTTGAGTTTGGATTCCGAGCTGATGAACCTGACAGGAGATGGCCATTTGCGAGTGTGACCAGCAATTAATTCATTTGTTTTACGTGACTTTTGTGTTCCAACTCAAAGGTTAACTTATTAGTCAGGTAAGTTCTCTACCTCCATAACACCTCTTTCCTAGATATTTTAACCTATCTGAAAGATAAAAGGTCTGCAATAAAAGCTCATTTTTAAAAGGCCCTGTGCATGTGTAGAGCGTGAGGAATACATCAAAATTGGTTATCAAATAAGAATCTTTTGAATAGAATGAGTAGTAAAACAGCATGCAAAGTGACCTATACTAAAGACCTGTGTTATATATTTTAAAAAGCACCTTGCGAATGACTAATTTTTAATCTACACCCTTAAGCTAAATTGTGTACCTAATCATGGATGTGTGGGTGATACTGTTTGGCAAATAACCGTACGGTTCATGTGTTCGTGAGGACAGCTGTGTCGCTTGGGACTCCCTCCCTCCCTCCCTCCCTCGCTCGCTGCCTCTCAATGACCTCTCTGCTGGGACAGATGCGTACACATTCCTGCAGCTGTGCTCTCACCTGTTGGTGCGAGAGTTAATGGGACGTGAGATGTCACCAGCCGACCGGCCTTTTGGAGCGAAGCCACGGAAAGCTGGGTGGCTGTGGCTGCACAAAGGAGGGGGCAATACATGCTTCACTTACTGACTGTTTGAGTACAATCATATTACCTCGAGGAATATGCAATCCTTGTCTACTGCAACACATTGTGATTAGAGACTGGATAGATGCTATGTGCATGACTTAATATGTTGCATAGTAACTGCAAAAGTTAAAGACGGCAAAGATTTGGATTCCCCACCTGGAACTCTCACTCTGACTCATAGGTTTAACGACACGTTTTTTTTCCCCCCCTCTATATTCTTGGATGAGGTTTACTCAGAATCAGCCTTCTTGCAAAGCAGTCATTGCCACACAGCTGCTGGGTCTCTCCACGTGTTACAAAGCAGCTAATGACAACCTTTGTTCTTCAAAACAACTCACCCAGGTCAGCTTCACTCTTCTTTTTTTTTTTTTTCTCCCTGTGTTTTGGAGTGCACACAGGTTGACACCCCGAGGCGACATACACCGTCCCATGTTGGAGGCACAGTTAGTGCAAAACAACTGTAAAAAGGGGAGACGGAAAGAAAAGGGATGATAATAGGCAAAGGGGGTGCATGCACAGCGGACGGCATATGAGCTGAAGGAGGAAAAAGGAGAGGGAAGAAACGCGTGAGATGGTGAGAGATGAAAAGAGAGGGGCGTGGGCCAGTGTTTGATGTGGTTTACACGGCTCAGCACTGAGGGCGCTGCACCCGTTGAACTCGCACTGCTTTAATGGCGTGAGTTTTGGCAAAAAGATCAAAGAAAAATGTGATCTTATCGTTTTAAATACACAGCGTCTGCTGGTAATCTATTGAACATTGTTCATGTCATTATTAGCTTCATCGTGGCTCTTCCCCCCTCTGAGCGCGTGCACTACTGCAAACTACAGGTCAACAAATTTAAGGATGCAACACTTCGAGGGGTAGAGCCTTTAAAAAGAGTCGAGATCTATGCCTTGATGCAGGAGGACTGTTGAGAGTTACTTCAAATTAACCTGCACAAGGGAAGAGGCCTCCCCGAATTTCCCCTTTCTTCCTGCAGAGCCCTCCCAACTACTCCACAGCCTACCTGTCTGAAAACATTAAAGAGAACCCCTCCTCAGATCTTTACCTTGTCTTTATTGTTGGCCTTAGATGTCAAAGGGGACATGCATTTCTAAAGCAACCAAAGAGCTAGTTGAGTGGGATTGCTGAGAACAGCAGATAATTCACACACAAACACACACAAACTCACAGAATGACAGAGCGCTCACTTTCTCTTAACGTGTCCCATATTTGTCATTTTTCTAACGCATAAACACTCACTCACTGCGTGCGCAAGGGGGCCGTGTGGTTGTTTGGTTAGTGGTCAGAAAGACAATGGTGTGGAACATCTGGACGTCGCGAATGACTGTGGGCGTCAACCCCATCAAATCCCCCCCCCCCCCCCCCCCCGAACACGCACAAACCCCGGAATCCCCTCAGAAATATGCTTTAAGGGGCGATAATGCCGCCACAATGGCAGTCCCACCTTCTGGATAATAATCCTGGCGTGTGTGTGTGTGTGTGTACAGTACAATCTGATCCGAGTCCCCATATGCTGACTCCTTTGAACTCATTAATCAAGGATTGGAAAAAGGCGGTGGGCACAAAAAGAGAAGAAAAAAAACATACAGGATTGGACAGGATTATTCCAGAGTGGTTGTGAAAAGCTATTAATTCCATGCCTCTCCAAAGGATCATATTTAGTGAGAAAGCGCCCAGCCAACCAGCCCTGGGAACAAAGGAATTGGGGTTTTGGAAGTGTACATGTCACTGTTAAAAGAGAGGGATAGAAAGTGAGAGAAAGCTGAGCTATGATTCTGTGGAGAGACACAATGTGACATGAGAAAGTCGCGCACACAGAGGGGTCTTTATTCACACAACACCTTCTCACTGTTTCAATCCCCCTCTAAAAATAGCAAGTCCCTGGGGAAGTACATTTTTACCCAGATCAGGTATTAAATTCACTTGTCTGACTATTTTTTCAGAAATTTCCATCCCAACCCGCCTGTTGAATTGCTCCCGTACAGCAAATGTTAACCTTCAGCTGGAGCTGGATTTCCTGTTGCACCGAAGGTCGTTTCAGAGTCTCTTTTCTTTCCTTTTCTGCGCAGTCATTATGACAGCAAGCAGCACGTCAGCAGCAATAATACCTCTCAGTCCTCTGACCCCTGTAATCTGGGCAATGCAAAAAGAGACTGAGCTCTGTAATAACAGCGGCCTTACCCGTATTGTTTACGGTTTAGGCTCTCTATTTTTGGAGCGGCAGCTCGTTTTTTTTTTTTTTTTTTTTTTAGCCACAGTGACACAAATAGATCCTCTAAATCACAAAAGTGTGTATTGTGTTTTTAGCAAACGGCTGGTGATGTCATGAATGAGGTAGGGAGGCGGAGAGCTTGTAAACAGGCCTGCGAGACGAGGTTGTTTTTGGAATCAGGGAATCCAGGGAACAGAGGTTCCCACACAGCACCACTTAAGGCCCTTGTAGACCAGACACTACGGGTAAACAAGGCACTTTTATTTATAGATACCAACATGAAACTAAAAAAAGTTTTCTACAATAAATAAATATTTTGTATGTTTAAATATGCTCACGTGACCTCGGCTATGTGGTAATTTGCAATTTCTTCTATTTTCTATCTAAAAAAAAATAAGAATTAACTATTGTAGTGGTTTTAAGAATATCGATCGGAATGAAACGGGTAAGTTTGTTTGTTTGCATTAAAGTTATACTTAGACCTACCTCTGCAGGGCTTTGTGCAGGAATATTTGCAAATAGACGAGCAGCCATACGAGACAATGTTGTGAAATATCGCTAAGCCCCTCTGCTCCAAACTGATTCCATGTTACCACACTGTTTGCCTGTAATTGCTCTAATCCCGCATGCGGAGCGCAGAGTCAGAGCGGGCACGTCTATATAAAGAAACAGCTGATCAACCTCGATTGGGAGACGCTACTGTTTCGAGAGCAAAGCACTTTCAGGACGGCTCATGCAACCGATGGTTTTCCCCTTTCGCTGAGCAGAACTTACACAATGACATACTTCTGTTTACTAAGGAGTTAAGAGGAGAAACCCAAAGCCCGTACAGTCGATCTCAGGCATGCGACGAGTAACTGTGGCACATTAAAGTGCTCAGTAAAGACAAAATTAAGCTTACTTCCTTTTCATGTGCTGAGTTCTGAAAAATCTCTTGCATGCAGCCGGTACTTAAGGAACAAAAACGTGATAGATGTTTTTACAGTTTCGAACCTCGAGACATAGATAAGAACTGCATTAAGTTTTTTGCCACACGTTATGGCATCACCAAATGCATGAACTCTTTATCTATAGAGAAGAGCTTGAACGCAAAAATAAATACATGGACAGAGGTTTTTCAAATGTTGAAGTTGCAAGTTGGAACAGCTGGCTGGTTTCTCTTTACCAATTCACCATTTTTCTATTGCATTTTATATGAATACAATCGGTGGCAGTATTTACATAAATGATTCATTGCATTGATTTATTTTTTATGTATTCCTTTCAGTGTTGAATCAAACCAAACAATGTTTTTTTTTATAGGTAAAGGGGAAAATTTGTAATTAATACATTATTTTTCCCTCGTGGACAAAGAAAGCGGAGTTTGCAGCAGTTCATTCTGCTGCAAGCTCTCCACGAGCCGCTGGTCACGGCCTTCTCCATCAATAAAGCATGCACTGAAGGATGTGTTGCTTTATTTGACAATATTGACCACGATTGCTCGGTCCTGGTGCCTCACTGCTTAGTGCAGCTGCCGTAGCTTGCGTTTGAACAATCTCAAAAGACAATTGAGCGTCTAAAAGCCTGTCCTCTCTCTAATTACAGTGTCTCCGTATTATAGGGCAGGGATGGAGTTCTAAGTATTCTATTGCCAGGGCTTTGTAAATGGTAGAATTTGAGCTGGCTTGAAACGGGAGCCTTTCTCTCTGGTCTATCCTGCTACTACCCTGCTGTCTTAGACCATATATATATATCACGTTAAGTAACAACAGACGGAATAACTGCAAGAGAATGGGTTCCTTGTGCATAATAACCCTTCCTTAAAAAATGTCCCCACCAGTGAGAGCTTTCATCAAATGCAATGCGTTTTTTTTTAATACACAAAAAATGTACTGCACTGGGATGGCTCCATGTCAAATAGAGAAGTCATGCAAGGACATGCAAGTTTAATCCATCTGTTCATCATTCTCGGTTTAACGAGGGTGGCACACGAAGAGGAGTTGTAGGTGAAGATACCCGAGCCTACACCCAACCGCTTTGATGGATCTCGATTGATGACAGTGGCGCTCAATTCGACCGGCAAAGGTGCGCACTCCTGTCCGCGGAAAATAGAGAGAAGCGTGGAAGGAGGTGGATCGACCCGAATAAGAAAATGGAGCAATGCCTTTGCATTTGCTTTGCATCCGGAATGTGAAAGAAGAGGTGGCTGAGTCATTCTGTGGCGCCTTTTCGTCGAAAATGTGGATCAAAACCGCTCGGAGAGCAAATTTCAGAGTGATAGCCGTAGGTGAAAGCTGCAAATATCATGTGGATGCAAGAACAACAAAAGGTCGCCGAAACTTGCATGTGTGGGAAGTGTAAATTAGTGGCTCACGTCTGCAGGGCATGCAAGTGTGTGTGTGTGTGTGATCTGTGTGCGTTAGCCGGAGCTTTGTGCACGGCAGCTAGTATATCTGGGAAGGGAAAGGGACGTGTTGCATGGGGAGGTGGATTAGCAGCAGGATGCAACGGAGACACTAAACGGCCATCTCACACGCATGGCTGGAGGTGGACAATACAGATGTATGCGAGAGCGAAAGAGAGGGCAGAGGACGGAGGCTGACAAAAAGGAGAAAAGAAACAGGGAGATAGGAACCGATAGAAGTGTTTTTCATCGCTCATGGTGCACAACACAAACTTTAATTTCAGTATTCCACTTGATAGAAACACATGCATTCCTTTTCGCAGCAGTATGTCAAGATTCAAGTCTTACTTTTGCTCAGATGCAATTGGAAAGTACCAGATCCTGCGCCATACCTCTTACCGGAACAGTCTGGATTACCTCTGTGTACTTCAGGGCACAGCCAGGAGAGCATGAATGTAGGGCAGCCAGAGTAGGAATAAGTGCTACTTTAAGTGGATGACAGCGCAGAAAATGTCCCCTAAGATGTGTTGTTCTCCCTCTATACTTATCCTGGGAGCTTTATTTTGTCCGCGCCTGGAAGAGTTTATTTCTGGAGCCTTAGTTCCTTTTTTAAGCGTCCATAGCTTCTATTTCCAGCCAACCGTACCCCGTGGTTTACATCTCTGGCCATCAGTGTTTCTAAATCAAGCAGCACCTAAAGCGACGTGAGCGCTGATGTGACTGCGACACATGAAGGACCAGTGGGGGGGGGGGTCAAATGGTGGTCAGCTACTGTCAAATAATCCAATTTCTGTGCTCATTCCGATCCACTGAACTTGTTAAACCATGTACCCAGACAGACCATCATGTGATTTGTACAGGCTAATAGAAACTGCAAGTTGCGACTGCCCGTGCTGTAACTCTGGAGCTGTAATTGTTTGCTAAATGCAAGCTTGGGCGGTAGCAGTTGGCCAAATAACAGGCTTTGGATATGACGGTTATCATCTATATAACTGTATGACTGTCTGTCTGCATCCCTTCCCATTCAACGGCTTGGGTTTTCTGCTTCAACAGTGCTCAGACACGATCGTGTCATTCGCAGATACTCCTATGAGTGTCTGTGCAGCATTGACTCACGGTACCGGAGTCCTTGGTGGAGATCCGTTTGAGAGATCCGTCATTTATGAAGTGCTGGCTGAAACACAAGATTATAGATGTTGCATCGCAAATATGTGATACCAGCCACCCCTCCGCAACGATGCAACCTCAGTGCGCAGTAACAACACCCGTATGTAACGTCTGTCTGGGTAGAGCTGGGATGCATGTACATGTGAATGGAAATTCGGTGGTGGGTGTGTGTGAACCATCTGCCTGAGGGTGTGTGTATCTGTGTCCCCGCAAGTAGGTGTGCACACTTGTGAACAGTCTGATTGAGGGTGTGTGTGAAGAATGAATTGTCTGTTACAGCAGCAGGTCTCAATGTGCTAGACTCCTTCAGAGTACATTGCCCAAGTGCCCTGAACTCCAAACCAGACACAGCAACAACAAGGATCACAGACACGGATCAGCATGGGCAAAACACACACAGATGCAAACACTTTACTGCCAGTGCAGCAGGAAACATGGATTTTTTCGTTTGACTCAAAGCATTAAATTAGCCTTCTTTGTTCTAAATCCTTTGTCATATATATGCATGCAGACATGTGGCCGCAGTGCAGACACACAAAAGCTCCGCAGCAGATGTAACATGCAAAGTCCACAACACAAGAAGAATCCTTTCATGTTGGATCCCAGCACCCACACACACACACACACACACACACACACACGCGAGCAAGATGGAAACAGAGCAACAGGGAGAAATGTTGTCTGCGAAGACAAGATCCAAGCTGCCGTGATGAAGGGCCCTCAGCTGTCGGTGCCCCCAAAGCCACACGTTTTAAAGCTTTTGGGCGCTCTGTGTGATGACCCGCCGCGACCTTCTTAGTGGACCATGTTACACCTTACACAACCCGTTCTTGTTTTAGTGCGTGCAGGTTGGGTCATTTACATAATGCATGGTTTAGAACGTTGTATTACGCCTGCTTTTCAACAGTGGACACCCAACGTCTTCTCCAACTGCAGAACATCCATTTCTGAGGACGCAAGATGAGTGTTTTTGAATGGGACGCAGTCCAAGCACGTGCTTCCCCACAGAGAACGCCGTGCCTTTCCGCTGTTCACCGTCGCCTTCTGTCTGCCATGATTAGATGAAGTTGAAATTCTGTTGATGGGATTAGTGAGCCTTTCCACCTGCCACAGCATTATGGGCGAAATAAGATGCATCTCTTGAAAGTCTGCAGATCCCCTCTCGCACTCTCATTTCATCAGCTTATGGGGAGCAGCTGAGGCGGATTCTGCACCCGTGCGCGCGCGTGTCAGACAGACGCTCCGGCGGAGTTCTCACTGTGTGCGACAAAGAGATTACAAGGGGGTAAAGCCGCAAGAGAAGGATTAAATTATGCTGTTACGCTTTATTGACCTTGTAAAGTGAAACTTTATTTGCGCCTCTCATGGAGGTCAGAGGTCAAGGGCAGCAACCGAACACCTCCCCGCTGTTTGTTTTTCGAGCGCACTTCGTCAGGACAGAGGGTCCATACCAGAGGGACGGAGGCCCACCCTGCTTCCCCCTCCAAAAGAGGTTGTGATGTCTAGCCCTGATTGTGTGTGTCTGTGGTGGGCATCGGACCTGCGGGCCCCTAAACTACAAGGCTACAAGAGTACCACCAGACACAGGCCCAGACAAATCCTCTTCTCCTCCCACGCACAAGCGCACACACGCACACGCACGCACACGCGGTTCGCCTGTGGCTCTTCAAATCACAAACAGGCCGGCGTCAGTCTCTTCTCACAAACACCTGCGCACAGACGGGCCACGCTGACAGGTTGCCCCCCCCCCCCCTCGGCCATGAGTCTCACTAGCCACGTAGATGTGTAAACAACGAGCTGGCTTGTGCCATATCTGTTGATTGTTGAGCTAATTTCTGGAATGTCAAGATGTATTTGATCTCAACAGAGGATCATGGGAGCCCATTTGGAGTTTCACCGTTTTGAATTGGCTGATGGCGGAGAAGGAATATACTGAAGCTGAATCATATGCCACAGACATTAGGCCAAAGATCTCAGTTGCACAATGACAAAGTGGTACCCTGCCTCTGGTCGTTGAGGTTGGCTCGAAAAAATATGTTTACCAGTAAACAGATTGTGTAAGGTGTGTGAAATAGGAGAAACAGATAATGCGAATGTTGTTCTGCTGCAACTCTCTACAACGGGGCCCATCCGAATGTTGTATACATAAATGCATGACAATAATTAAAAGAGAAAACATCCATCGCAATCATGCGTAAGCTGTGTACTACTGTTAGTAATTCATCATGTTGAACTGGAGACCACAGGGACCACCTGGGTACACTGGGGTCCCAAAACTCATAATCCCCGTGACATGTTACTACTGGACCAAAGTGCTGCATGAAAACATCAACACCAGAGGGGCGATAAGGAATGAATAAAGCAGATACCACTGTACTGGTGTAGAGAAGAGGTGGAATGCCAGAGGGATGAGGTGGCAGCGTCCAGGCTTCTGATGCCGTTTCGGTTTCATGGAAGTTGAGTTTGAGCTGAAGGATTAAACTATGAACTTTGGCTAGCAACTAGCAACTAGTTGAAATGGGCCTTTCTGCCCTCCGTTGCTCACGTCATCTCCTCCACAGGCTGCCAGATAACCCCGGAGACAAAAGGGTTTCCTGTCAGTGAGATAATCATCACATTCGCTTCCTCCACACTGGCGACCACGCTGACTGCAGGGGGCGAGAGGCTAACATGGTCACAGGAGCTGATCCGGAGCTAGTTTTCTCTTTATCCTCAGGGGGTGAGGATCTCGGCCTGATTCAATAAGTGGCGGTGCGGGCGAACGGGTCAGAGGTCATCATACTCCATTAGAGGGGTCAAGCCAATGGTGAACTTTGTCTTTTTGGCCCTCTGCCGCTGCGTGGACCCCAGCGCGTCACTGAGATCTCGGTAACAGATTTGGGATCCGGTTCAGGCCGTTACTCTTCAAAATGTTCAACTTTCACGAATCATTGTTTTAGTGTAAGGATTAGGTGTTACCTTAATCAAACTGAACATATTGCACCTTTACAAATGCAATAACAATATCAGTAAAAATCATAGACAGGAGGAAAAAGAGCCCAGAGACAAAATAGAAAGATCCATTCCATCTCCATGCAGACTAGATGAATTAAATATATCATTACGAGCGTTGAGTGAGTCTAAACAGCTGCACTGTAAGCAGCACTGTATGTGTGGGTGTCTACGAGAAAGAGAGCAGGTTGCAGCGAGGGGGGATTCCTCCACTGAAGGAAACTCCACTCTGCTCGGCACTCTCCTCACAACAGGACGTCATGGGCTCATTCGAATGTTGGAACCTCTGACCTCGTAAACTACTGTTGATTTTCACACGACACCATTAAACAAGCTATCCAACATTGTGCTCGGTAATGTTAAAAATGCCGACATGGTTTGCAGATCCTTGCACCAAATGGCTCTCCACGCGCTACCACGCACGCCGACAATCCCGCCCCTGCTAAAGGGCTGAAAGCGTCCCGGGGAGAAAGAGGCAGTGAGTCACACGCCGATTGGCTGTGAGGTTCTCTCCCCTCTCACTCTCTCACTCTCACCATGTGGTGTGGCCGTGGTTTAAGATACTGCACATTACCCACTGTGACTCAACCAACTTCTCCTTCCGAAAAGGTCACACTGACAGCTCATGGCGGCACCAATTAGGATCACTTTGCAAGGGACTCTTGCTTCTCTCATAACTGGACAAAGGTGAAGTGATTAAAGTAACATGTGGGAAAGATCCTTGACTCACGTTCAAATCAAATGAGATTGAAAGGTCAGCCCTTTATGTGATCCGGTGCTTTTGTTATCAACACTGACACAAATCCGACAGCTAAATCTGAGAAACGTTTTGAGTTGGCTTTGAATCTAAATGAGCAACATTTCTTCTCTTTTGCTGGTTTGCCCGGCAGGTTGGCGAATAGTTGCTGGGAAGCAGATCAGTGTTGAGTTACTCGGTTGTTATCAATCTGACCACGATATGCCACCTGCACTTCGTCCTGTACTTTTTCACTATTACTCCTATATTAAAAATTGAAATGACTCTGTTCAGAATTTGCTCCCACGACTACCTTTACTTTCCAGCAAAAAATTAGAGCGATAGATAGAAAATGTGCTTTGCTCATGCATACATGGAATTTGACTGTTACTCTCTTTACTCTCATTAAACGACTCCTTGCGGGAATGAAACATGCTCTTGGAGAAACAATTGTGGCTGTCACGTGCAGTAAATGTCCTTCTGTAGACTTTTCATAGAACAGTTGCCGTGGTGACTAAGACCGCCATTGTGCATCATGAGGCTCATGCTCGGCAGCAGCTCCGTGGCACACAGCGCCTGCAGCCTCCTCGAAGCACTGAGAGCCAAACGGGTCATCGTCTGCAAGCGCTCCACCCGGCTCTCTGTTCCCTTTTTTCCCCTCTCACCGTGAGTCACTGCTCCCCGGGGTAAACGAGGGGGTATTCGTGAATCATTTCTGGGGGCGGGGGGGGGGGGGGGGGGGATATGAAAAAGTGTGTACAAGCGTGCGCACGCATTTGTGTTTGACTGTGTGATTCAGGCGTGTGGGCTGTGAAACCTGAGCAGTGGGGCAGAGAGAGAGGAGCAGCAGCACAATAGAGACATTACCTCCTCACCCCCTCCTCTTCTCTCGTCCTCCTCCTCCTTTTGCCTTTAGGGAGATACAACAGCTGCACGAGACAGAGAGCACCACCCCTTAACGGACACACAACGCATAAAGACTCCCGTTAATGACCGCCTCATAAGAGCGGGGGGCCACAAGGCCGGGTGGCTTGTGCATGATACAGAACATACATGCTCCTCTAATACAGATGTCGCACAGCTGTTTGATCAGTTTTCATGTTTTAACTGACTATATCCTGCTCCAGCCGCTACATTAACAATGGCTCTGGTTTGCACTCCGCTAGGGCAGGGTTAGTGTATCTTTATGGTTGCAGGACAGCTGTCTAGTCCCTCTAATGCAGCCCATGGGACGGCACAGTTACAATACAGAGACCTACCTCTGACCCCATGACCCCTCAGCCTGTTACTGGTTGACCTTCCACCTCCCATTGCCGGTCCAGCGTGTGGCTTTTCCACAGGGAAAGAGAGGTGGAGGCAGAGCATTATTGCATCATGTATGATGAATAGGAATATCTGAATGCACATATAGTAGTTTAAGTGCATGTAAGCTGCACGCTACATACAATAGTCAAGGATTGTAGCATTCAGAATGTGTTCCCTCAACGGCTTGTCTATTGACAAAATTCCTTTTTTTTCAATAATGATTGAACATGGAGTGTCCAACGGAAAGTCCTAAGTTCCTGCAAGTCATTAACATAGCAAATGTTTGTGATTTGTCTACTTCAACAGGGCTGAATCCAGAGAACATCTTACTCTCGCTGAGCCCCGCTAATATAAAAAGGCCTGCAAGTACAGTGTGATCAGCTGTGCTTCATCTGGTCACCCTTTAAATAGGCCTCTGTCCTACATCCAAAATACCAGACTCCTCAAATTTAGAAAGTCAGCTGCATGTGATAAAAACTGCCCCATCCTCTCCAGAGCACACTGTATCACAAACCTTTCCTGGTCTACAATTTGTCATGTTTCTTTAAAAAAAAAAAGCCCCTTTTTTAAACACTGTTACGGCCACATGTCCAGACCAAGACATCCTGTTCCATTGGGTAGCTATTTTAAAAGTTTCTCTATGGAAATCAGTACTAAAAGAAAGGCACATGGACAAGTAGTAGTATCTTCCCCAGATCTTCTTAAGCAATGTTGCCAAATAGCTGTCATTATTACACATTCCGTGCCATGGCCTAACACGAGATATTATCGGGCAAAGAGGAAATGTGCTGCTGGTAATATTTAGTTGTTACCGTAACAGTGAGCGAGCGGCTTAAAAAAAAAAAAAAATGGCTACGCACTTTTACTGAAACAAATCTTGGCCAGCAGGCATTAGAGGGAAGAGAGAGAAACACAACCTCACATTGCCCTCTAATAGCTATCGATCTCCTTTCCTGCTCCATTCGAAGAACAGCGCTAGCTGTGTGCTCTTAGGGTGGTTTGCGTGTACGTAGTTGATGTGTGTGTGTGTGTGTGTGTGTGTTTGTGCAACCTCGTTTCCCTGTGATCTTTTGATAGTCTCGGCATGGGGCCACATTACAGGGGCCAAAGCAGACTAACAAAGTAGCTCTAGTCCTCTGTTCAATTGCCTTCCCTCTGGGTCACAATGTCCTGCACGGCCTTCCTGTTCCATTTATATACTCCCTATGCCTCTGCTTACCTCTCACCTATCTCCCCCCCCCAACCCTTGTGTGCCATATTATTCACCTCTTGTGGGAAACACGTGCTACAGTATGAGGGCCTAGCGTGCTAATGCTGTGCATATTTCATTGCTGATTAAAAAGCATGTGTGCATCCTGCAAACAGAAATAAAGGCCCACCCCAGCTATGAGTCAGTAAACACATCCCACTCTCTGCGTGGGGGATGTAGAAGTGCTTGGTACATGAGATGGGTTTTTTTTTTCCTTTTACATAGTCAAAGGGTACACATCTCTCATCCTCATGGAACCTCAAGGGACATTTGTATCACGTTAAAAGTCAAATGGCCTGCAGGCAAAATAAATGATGCTTGTGTAGCAAGAAAGGGTTCCTGATCTCTATTAAGGAAAGCGCTCCAAATGTTTAGCATCTGCAATCTCTAACTGTTCTTTGCAGGTTATTTTTCAGCATTCAGTCATGAAAGATGAGAGCCCTGAAAAACAAAGATGGGTAATGTTCTGACACAATGCTGCACAGCCAGGCAATACGCAGACTGCCTTGGTGCAATGAAATCTGACACAAGGGTTTGCTGTTACTGTAAGGGGCAGAATGCTCTGCTACTGTACCACAAATCCACTCCCCATCAAATCCCTGGTTTGTAAGCACAAACTGTAAACAGGTGGTCTGTATCCGACGGTGTTACACACAGCAGATGAAATGGGAAGAATCCACAAGCAATAACTTATTTCTCTCCCTCTGCGTGGCTCAGAAATGTAGGGAGGTATCTTTGGGGCTTTTACCCTCACTTCCAGTGCTGCTTATCTTGTCTGTTGGTCAAAGTATGGTAACAGAATTCTGCCTCAAAAATAATGGAGCATCTGTTGTTTCACAATGACATTTCTAAGGTCACATTGGATTGTAGCCTCCTGGCGAAGGCCAATTCCAAATAATGAAATTACAGAATGTAAGATATGCGTATTATGAAAATAGGGTAGAAAAAAGTATCAGATCATTTTTTCACCTGCAGGCTGTGGACACGAAGAAAAAAAGAAGACTTTGGTTTCAGAGAGGGGAGATGCATGTGAGTCAACATCAGGCTGCTGTTACAAAACCACAGGCAGGCAGGCAAGAAAGGTGAAGTAGAAGAACCAAGTAGGGTGGGGGTTGGCTGCAGCGCTTCCCTTTCAAAGAAGGGTGCCCTTCGGACAGGAGAGGTGATGCACAACGTCCCTAGAAAGACTAGCGTGTTCCACGAGGTCTTCCATAATCATTTACTGAAATCACATAGATAATGCCGGTCGCAAAGCCCCAGATCGCCTCAATCCTTCGGCGTTCCTACTTCGCTTTAGAACCGATCCAAACGCAGAAGAACCTCTGCAGCAGCCAAGTAGTCAGCAGGCCACTGAGGTCACAGCGAGGCATGCCACAGCTCCAGAGTTTGATGTTCTGCTGCATACCAAACGCCACATGACTGGATCGCTTAAGGCAATCCAGCTCTGAAGGCCGTACCGGCACATTGTGCTCTCTCTGACACTGACGGACACACACACACACACACACACACACACACACACACACACTCGCCCTTCACAGCAAGGGGACGGCATGTGACAGAAAGAAAGGCGTGCACCCTGGCTTTTTTACCCCTTGCGTTGACGCGTGTGCTTTAGAGCGCTCGATCGGAGCAGGGCGCCACTGTGAAGGGACGCACACTATTGGTCGCAAGACGGGTCACAACACGCCATCGGTCATGTAACGCGAGTCCGTTGCCTCGAACCCACTGACATGGATCATGTGTTTGTTTCAGATGAACATTTCTAGTGAAACATGCGGTTGTTGCCATGCCCGCAGGGTGTTTTGTGACATTCGGAGGGAGGAGCAGAAATTGGGAATCCATAATCAGCCGGTTTAATCAGACTTGAGAAGCACTCGGAACTTTTGGAAGGCTCAAAGATAGTCGGATGCAGTTCAGTGCTCAAAAAGCAGAACATGATGTAAGGGGGTAGTAATAATATCATGTTCTGCAGAGCGCTGGTTTATTCTACGTGATGATCAAGTATCTGGTGACCTCTGCTGGTGTAACAGGTGTAATTATTCAACGCTCACTAAGCGAAAAACATTTAACTGCAACAGCTCGTATATTCTAAGATTCTGCATTTGCTGTCTGATCAGATAAAGATAAACTGACCACCATATTCGGTTGTGATCCTTACTTAAAAATTCAGGGTAAAAATGAGAATCAAATAAAATCAAAGTCCTTCAAGAAGTGTTTTAAGTCTCCAGTCTCCAGTGCATGACATCCCTAAAAAAACTTTAAATCCCATAATTAATTTGATCTGGAAATTGTTCTGATGACATCCAACCACAGTCAGATGCAGTTCTGCTCGGTTCTCTTGCTGGTGATTATGCATCTAGTTGTGACGAGGTCCGCCCACCAGCTCTAGTAATATCTGCCGCAAAAGTAGGAATCGTTACTTAAGCTGTTTTGCCCGCTTCAATTGTCACACGTTTTCCCAGAATACACCATTCTCTGAATTATTAATTGTTGATTTATGGCAGGCTTCCCATTTTCAAGCAGCCATTTGTAGACAAATGCAAAGCATCGTCTTCTGTGTCGCCTCATATTTCCTGCTCTGCTTTGCATTATGGGAAAGCCAGAGATTTTATCAGGAAACTGAAGCAGATAAAATCCCATTCAGCCAGGGAGAAATTCTTATTCTTATTATGTCGACATTATCAAACGAAGAACTTCTCATTCTGACTTCTTTTTATTGTTTCCTCGTTGACACGCCTTCCTCGGAAACGCATTTGTGGAGGCGCTTACGGGTAATATTTAATTAATTATTAATTCACTCGTTTCATAGAATTAGCCATCCATCCATCCATCTTCCAGTCAATCCCAGCCAATATCAGGCAACAGACACACCTACGGGCTAGGCGGGTATAGAATAAACAATTAAATCAAAGTTTTAAATTAAAAATAAAAAGTTAAAAATAAAGTGCACCAGCGAACATATCCATACTCTACACAAGTGTGTTGTGAGTGCATGTGAAAGTGACAAGTGAGAGGTGTATGCGCATGTGGAGCCTGAAGTGAGTGACGGGTGGAAAGGGAGGTCAGAGTCGGCCAGGGGGGGGACGGGGGCTCTCTCTCGATGAGCCCGGGAAGAAAGTGTGTGGCTGCCTCAGGAAGAACATCCTCTGCTGAGCCCTCTTGGTGATGTTCAGTTCCCCCCACTTGAGGTCCTGGGATATGATGGAGGACTCCACATCGGTGACGGGGGGGGAGTCACAGAGGGTGAGGGGTGGGAAGGTGGAGCTGCGTACTTCCCTCAGGTGGTCAAACTCCAAACCTGTGGGCGGACTCGTCCCCACCAGAGATCAGTCCAGTCAGGGTGGTGTCATCAGCAAACTTCAGGAGCTTGACGGACTGGTGACAGTTGTGCACAGGGAGAAGAGCAGAGGGGAAAGAACGCAGCCTTGGGGGGAACCAGTGCTGATGGTCCGAGAGGCAGCTTCACGTGCTGCTTCCTGTCAGACAGGAAGTCCGTGGTCCACTTGCAGGTGGAGTCGTGCATCGTATTGTTAGTACTACTGTATTTAGGAAGAACCTATTGCATTTGCTGAGAACAGTAGTTCAGTGAAGGTCTCATGAATTGTGAAGCGGTTCATTTGAGCTTTGAGGTGGGTGACACAGCTGAGGGTACCCGCGATTGGAAGAGAGAGTGAGGTGGGACATTTGTTGTTGTCCTGCTCGCTTGATGAGTTGTTTTTCCATGATGCTGGTGAAGAGAGCACCTACCAGTTTTTACATTTTCCTCACGGATAAACCAAGAGGGCTCAGCAGAGGTTGTCCTTCCCGAGGCAGCTGGAGAAATTCAATCTGCCAAAGACGATGATCGTGCACTTCTACACGGCCATCGTGGAGTCCATCAGAGCAGCCTGCGCATGCTGTGGAATAAATCAAAACAAGCAAAGTGACGTCCCAGTCGGTCGCTCATTGACCCGAGGAGACCTCTCTAATGAGGGCACCTTCCTACATGCAAGTCGAAACACTTAAGCTAAACCAAGTCTGCAGCCATAGCGGCTCACTGAGGGTGGACACATGGGAAAGCGGACACGCTGATGTTAAGTTCACCACCTTAGTTTATCGTGTTAGCATGCATATTAGTTAGACTTGTGAACAGAAGTATAGAACAGAGATAAAAGAGAAGTAAACCGATCACTGGAGTGATCATGAAACATCCTGAGGTCCACTTGAATGTGTGCACTGAATTCCATAGTGATCTGTCCGTCTGTATTTCACTCAAAGTAACACTTTTTGACCCCATGAACGATCTATAAGAAGGGTCAAGGGATCTTCAAAGTCAGTAGGCTCCATGACCATGAATATATGTGGAAAACATCACGTCAATCCATCTAACAGTGTTTGGAATCTTTCATTCTTGACCAAAGTGGCCGGTACCAAAGAGCCCTGCACATCGCCAAGCAACAAATTGGGAAATAGCCATCTGTTTGAGTCATTGGTTTTTCCCCCTTTTATCTTCCTCTCAACGTTCTGCGAATGGGGAAATACTATTGTCCACAGGGATGGCTGATGGCTGACAGAATCCGTGTAGAACACTTGGATTCATATGTGCTAATTGATAATAAAGAGCAAAACTATTTTTCTGTTAATTAACATCTTAAAATACTTACCCTGTAATAAGTACATCTCTGAAATGTTACACCGATGTTTGAATGTAAACTCAAAGTACCTCTCCCTTTAACCACGCGTTCCAAGTCACACTTCAGTGGTTAAACTTCCCTTGAGTAATATTGGCAGAGTGCTTCATTACTGCCATCTACTGGCTCCAAGTTGAAAATGCTTTCAGTGATCGCTTGAACAGGAATCTCGCGCTTCAGTCTCCGGTTTCTTTGACTGTCTGACTGTCCCGTTTATTATGTTTACACAGATCTGCCGGTGCTGAGCCGGTTCTCACGGGGGCGTTCACGGGAAATGCAGTCTGCCAAACGCAACCTCGGGGAGCTCATTCCGGGGGGGGGGGGACTGGTGCGCTTGACAAAACAGCTTGCGCTCCAAAAGAGTCGAAGGCCGAGGGCCATTCCCGCAGACGCCTCGACATATGGAATAACACGAGGGTGCGAATATACGTGCTGGCAGAATGTGTCATCCGACATGTTGGCTTAATGGTCCGTGCACAGCAGTATTATCTGTATCGTTGGCCGGATACCTGCTTTTCACAACTATTCAATTATGTCCTAGGTTGACTTTTGGGTTCCGTTCGGCGTTCCTCCTCGTGAAAAAGAAACAC
This sequence comes from Pungitius pungitius, assembly GCF_949316345.1. Classification (NCBI taxonomy): domain Eukaryota; kingdom Metazoa; phylum Chordata; class Actinopteri; order Perciformes; family Gasterosteidae; genus Pungitius; species Pungitius pungitius. The sequence goes on from NC_084904.1 coordinate 2,768,047, forward strand.
AGCAGAGATGATGGAAATGGAAGCGAGGAAGGGGAACGGGGTGGGTTTGAATGTGTTTAAACAGTCACAGCGTCTTTTTTTATTGCACTGTAAATCCCCGCTGTTTTTCCGCATAGGGAGGACATTATCTTTTTTTGCCACTGTCAGCAACAGGTGCGTTGCAGGGGCCGGTGACCGGCCTCGCAGAAACATTGTCGACAGCACATCAATAACACCGTTCACTGAGGGAACTGCGACGCCCCGCGTTTCCTCTCCCACGAAACCTCATGGCTTAAAGCGGACCACCCGGCGAGAGACGCAGCAGACAAACACTGGTCCGCTGTCCAGACTGTCCGTCGAAAATTCGGTCAGAGTCGATTCGTTTAACGTGGGAGACGTTATGCTGCACCGTAACCAAGGAAGAATCCGTTCAGTCCGTAGCTTCATGTGTCAGTAATGTGTCACCCAAGAGGACATTTCAGACGTACTGTAAAATGAACTAAAATGAACTAAAACAATTCCCCAGTTATTTTCATCGTTCAATTGAGACTTGCAATTACTATTCTTAACAGCAAAATATGAAACAAGAACTTATTCTCCTTCAAACACACAGCAGGTACTGAGCAACATAAGATGAATAGAAAGTTTAATTTTATATTCCCACTTCTCACTGTGTCTCTGGTTGGTGCTGTGCAGGTAAGCATTTTTAACCGTCGCCATGTGACTGTATTAAAGCTCGATGGGGCTGAAAATAACTTCTCTGACCCACCTCACAGACAATTTGTCACATGACCCATCTCTGACGCAGAAATACCGATCGAGGTAGCTGGGAGTGTCGCGCACTCAAACAATACCCAGCCCAAACGAACTTGTACAACAATATCACAGACAAACACAAGAGAAAACAAGAAAAGAAGCAGAAACACATGCCGTATGTATGAGAACTGTAGTTGATCCAAACATAAATGAACAATGGAAACATCGCTTAGCCACTGACAAGGGCTTACAACAGTTATTTAGGAGTAACATTGCGGGTTGGGGGGTTTAGACTCGAGCCAAACTGCAACATCTGCATTGGCCTGCAGTCTTTGTTGCACATGTCGTACCACCTCTCTGCTCGGGGATATCCAGTATCCAGGCATTTTGGAGTGAAAACATTTATTCAACTTGCCTCTCATATTTTCGGACTCCTGTTTCTGTTGAAACACACATATTGGCCACATGAGGGCAGTAGATGTCTAGACATTTCAAGATCATTTAAGACCTCGACACGGCGACCCACCAGAGCAGCTCAAGCTGGGATACAAGTAGTTAATGGCCGAAAAGAAATTAAGCTTCTTCTTCGATAGATATCTAAATATACTGACCAGACATTTTTACAAAAGACATTTCCTCTGCTGGATATAATTTTTATGATATGATAGGACTGTGCATTTGGGCAAAGAACATTGAAAAATGGAAGTAGAGACCTTGTTTCAGTGTATAAACACATAGGGAGAGGAGAGAAACGCCCTGGGGGCGGGGCTTGTATACGTTCATATATATGTCCATGTCAGCGTGTGTCTAGGAGGATAAATTTGAAAATGTGGGGCCGCTCCAACCTGACAGCCTGATTCTTTACCTGTCACCACACTCAAGGTGCATTGGGTAATCTGTGTAGGTCTGACCACCCACACTGCAAAACACCACAAACACCTGCATACGTACACATCACTGCAAAAGCATCAACCTACTCGTACGCCCTCATCCACCAACAAAATATGGCTCCCATGCTGTGCGGAGGGTTTTTTTGTCATGCCCAAGTGGCTCGGTGACAGTCTGTCAATCAATCAAACATCGCATCGCATCCCCATCTCACCTGTAAATGAGTGTCTGTCCGTCTCCAGGGCCACGATAGGCTGATTGGCTCCGTCAGTCACCGTGTCAGGCGAATGTAGATCAATGGGAAGCATTCCGTACAGTGACGTGTAGGCATCTCCACAGTCATGCACTGCTGATGCCAGATGTCACCAAAGATGGACCCAGCTTCAGTGAGCTGCTGAGTACCGCCGAGGCTGGCTTGTGTCAGTGGAAACAAATATGTAAATAACCAAACAAAACGCAGGACAGCAATGGGGCTGGCCGGGCCTGTCAGGCAAAACCCAGAACTTAAAAGTATTATCATACAACCATGAATACATGTATGAATGTATTGTGGGGTTTAGCACGTGGCTCTGCAACACATGAATACATGACATGCATTCATTTGTGCATAAGCAAATGAATGGAAAAACATGAAATGAATACAGTCATCTCATTAAAATGACTTCAGCCGCACTGCTAACACATACTGTATCCACAGACAAAACTATGATACATACGTGCAGAACCGACGCCGACAGACTACAAGGCACGAGATTCCAAAAATAATAATCAAGGATAGTTTTTCAGGCAAAGCTCTGAACACCTGAGGCACTCTTGGTAGCTGCATGAGCTGAAAGTGAAGGTGCTGCGTAACAATGTCAGGTCATTATTACAGCAACGCCAAGTAGTATCTCGCGTTGTTGTGCGCGCGTCTCCGTTTCTTCTTTGCTGTCGGCGTCCCAGTGAACAGACACCTGTGGTGGAGAGAGTGGTCAGATGGAGTAAAATCAACCCTCGTTGCCCTGAAGCCATCCACGCAGTCGCAAGGACGCGGCTGCAAGTGCAATGTCGGCGTTACAGTCGGTGTCTAGAAGCCACAGAGAGAGGCACAATGGCAGAGGAAGAAGACGAGCCCTTTGGCTATATCCATAATTGTGTTAAAACATAACTTTATAAGTAGCGTGATTTGAGGAGACCTCTGGTTGCGCTTATAGAGAATTGTATAATAACCCACAATATTGGGTGGAGTTTACTACTTTTTTTTAAAACTTTTAATTACTATCCTTTTCTCCAACACTGACGGTAGTGAGGATGTCACTCCCTATTCTGTTCTAACACTTATTGGGATTACTTAACTCACTTAGGTTGTATTCAAAAGATTTTAATACTGACGATTCACATTTTCTCTAAATCACCTGCTAAATCCTCAGCCCTTAAGGCACCTAGAATCATATCAAAGGACGAAACAATTATTTTATTTTTTCTAAAAGGTTAAGTTGCTAGACCCACGGACTCAGGCTTGCAAAGTGATTCTCTTTTGTTCATGCACGAAGGTTAAAATCAATGAGGCCCAGTTTGGTGAGACATTAGCGTTTGTTTGCAATTCATCCATGATTTGAAACACTTGATGCCCCGAGGCAGCTAAACTCTGAGCTATTGAGGCGATAGATGCCTCGCAGCTTGCATTTTCACCACAAAGATTCCATCACTGACTCTCGACGATGTTATTTATTTTTTCACTTGGAATCTCCGGATTCAGAAGGTCCGGATTCTTGCTCAAGTGAGATGTTAATTTAATCGGGGATTTCCGTTAACGGTCATGTATTCAACTTGAGTACAAAAGCTATGCTGAGACTAAGTAAATCCAGGCAAAATGTGTATAAAAAGACACCAGCTGTCAACCTGTTCCAGGAACAGTTAATCAAGGCTGTGCAGGGTTTCTGGGACTAAAAAAAAGAAGAGCCGTTTCCGTGGCTGGATCTGGATCAAATAGTGAATTCTAGTGCCTCATGTCTCTTAAATAGCAGTCTATAACGTTCCATGCAGTTAATGTTTGGTGCTCATTCAAACTCATATCCGTCATTCTTATTCCAACTCATTGCTTCCCCCCCCCCCCCCCCCCTCCTCAAGGCTTCAGACGAAGCAATTGCTGCATTTGCATCTTTAATGTATTAAAAAAGGTATCGGAAAGTGTCCTCGGAGAACATTTTCCAGCTATGAGCCACCATTTAGAACGACGTAATGTGCTGCACGATGCAATGATGAAAGGAATAAAATAAAAAATAAAAAAAAAAGTCATATTGCAGAACGTCCTCTGGTGACTCACTGTGGCAAACAGCTGCACGGGTCAGTGGCTCAGAGGCTCATGTGTACTAGCAGTAGGCGGGAACCTGGTCATCGATGGGTCTGCATTGCGTTGCCATGCCGAGGGCTGTGCGAGGTCAGCTGCCCCTAAGCACTGGATCCGAGTTTGAGACCAGGTGAACTGCGTCCCACAGGAAAACTCCTCAGAGCGTCAGTAGTCCTGTGCTCGGACCCTGTCCTCTATTCTCCATCTGGACTAATTGGCCTACTTGGCCCAATCATACAAACATGGATGAATACTAAACATCCGACCCCCTCCTCTTCTGTCTTCACCCCCCCCCCCCCCTTTCTTGCTCTCCCTCTTTTTAGCTTACACAGTCAATGTGTTTCCCTACCAACAGCTTTTATGCTCTTGGCCACTGCTCATCCTCCGTTTTGGATGTGCTTTCTGCGTCCCTTCCTTCCTCACTCCTTACTGGTTTGTGAAGTGGGGCCAGAGAGAGACGGACTGGCCACTTCAGGGACCAAAGGCATGAGGTAATCCAGGCAGGGCTGTAGGCCTCCTTTGTCCCAAATCTCAAGACTTCCCACAGCTCCATGTGGGAAAGTAAGCCCACCGGTCTGCATTCAACGGGGGGGGGGGGGAAACCCTGGAGTGAATAATCGTGTTGACAGGTGAAGAGGAGCTCTTTTGTATTTGCAGAGGAAAACATAGTATAAAAATGTTTTGTTGTCGAGTACTCTTGAAGGAGCCTCTGATGCTTGCCAGTCCTGCCACAGCTAGTATGTGAATGATGGGAGCTCCAGTGGGCACGTTCTCACCTCGGCCACAGCAGCACAGGGCAAATACAGTGAGAAAAGGAACTATCGCTAATGAGAAATGTCACCCGCTGCCAAGTATCCTTGTTCGGTCCGTAAGCAAAATAAAACATGTGGATCCCACAGCCTGAGAAGAGATCTCAATGTAGAATTCCGTTCCACCGAGTTCATTTTAAATGAATTACTTTAGCGATTTAGTTTGGTGCTACGTTGTGTTTCATCCACATCACATGAACCCCAACCCCCCCCCCCCGACGTTATTATGTGCAGAACACGTGTTTGCTAACCACTGCTTCACAAGAAGCACCTCGCATCCTAAATCGCGTGCAGAAGTGCTGCTGACAGCTCACGCTGCACCTATCGGGGTCACTTCTATCCCGAGCCGGGTCGCATCTCGATTAAAAGCTAATAGCATCTGGTCAGCAGGTCCGCGCCGGCACAGCAGCTTCATTCAGGCCACGGCTGCAACGCGGAGAGATCCATCGATCGGGGAAACACACGAGAGAGAGAGAGACCGATGGGTTGGACAAAGGAGGAATAGACAGAAACGCGATATTGGAAGCTGGATTTTCCGATAAACTTGGTGGGTGGGCTGAATCAAGAAAAATGTTATATGGGATTAGAGATTGTGCCTGTGGCTTTCAAGCCACAGCCTCAATATAAACATCATGTCCGCTTTATGAGATCGTCTCATGTCCTTCTCTTTACTTCCTCTGTCGTTGTTCACTATACCAGCCAGAGGACACACAGTCCCCCTTTTCACTGATTATAATACAGCAGAGTCCAATCATTGCCGCGCACGACTTGAGGTTGTTTCCATAACAGTAATCATACTATTGATTAAGCCAGCTTCCTTTTAACAGTATGCTGGTTTCATTGCCATACAGAACGTGAGACATTATTTTTATTTTTTTCCTGTTGAAAGAGCAGAAGTCCCACTCGTCATTGGTGCATTTCCATCAGTTGGTGCGGGGCGGAGAGCGGGCTGCTTCACAGCCTCCGGGCCGAGGGAGATAGAGAAAGCAAAGCTGGCAACTAGATGCGGTCAATTTGACAAAAGGCAGATGAGAAAAGAGTTTTTTTTTTTTTTTTTGTTCGCACAGTGTCTGCGTCGCGTCACATTGGAGGCTGGAGATCATACCTTGAATGAAGACATAGATCATGGGCTCAATCGTTAGTGGTTTAACATCCAAGGGTCGGGGGGGCTTGTTTCCCGGACACATTTGATGTTGTCTCCGAGCCCTTTTTTAAGCCTTACCAGGATGCTCTTAGTGCTTGGGTTGCCTAAACCTACCTGTGACCGTTTCATCGTAACAACGTGGCGTGAAATGACTCACAAAAAGCCAAACATGCAGGACAATGACTAATGGAAATGTTTTTTTGAGGCTACAGACAATTATAAAAGTACGTAGTCAAATCCAGGTCAATGTAAAATATGTTTAAACTGAAAGATGTTGAGTTTAATATGACTTCAATTCAATTCTGCAATTGTTTAGAAAGTAGAATTCATTTGACTCATCCCTTTCAAATGTATTTTGACATTTGAGGTCCTGTAGAGTGTATGGATCTTCTCACTAAACTTCATATACAGCGTCACAGTCTACTATAATACTACAATCCTGGAACACGTTCCACATTTAATAACCCTACAGAGACACAAACCTTCATCCTGGATGATCTTCCATATGAAGCTAAATCAGTGCTATGTGTTATGTTGAGCAAAGGCTTTAATGTTGTTTTTGCATTAGGCAGATTAAACCATCGTTCTCTTAATCCAACCCTCATTTTCCAAATAAGCTGAACGGACTACCGGTGACAACTTGAAAACACCTCAACCCTGAGTGTATCACGTAAAAAAAAGAAATAGCTGCTGACCAAACATCTTCATTTCTATCACGCATGCGAATGTGTGCATGAGCACTCGCGCCTCCTCTTCCTTAATCTCCCGGATCGTTGGGAAGACGGAGTCATCTGCCCCCGCAGCCTCAACTGTTAATCTGGAGCCTTATCATCATGCTCCAGCAAGAGCGCTGACACACTAAGTCCCGCTCAAGGTCGCTTTAATGTCAGTTCGAGGTCATTTCGCCTGGCAGGGCTCCTCGGGAACTCTCGCTTGCCCAGTAGGGGCCCCCGCGTCACTCCCCTCAATCATGGACGAATTTACGATCCTAGGAGGAACCGTCTCCCGCATGCTACGGAGCCTCTCCCTGCGTTTTAGCCTGCTAATCCCCACAGGGGATGGGGAGCAGCGGACCGCGGTAATGTGGATGGAGGGACGGAAAGCAGCAGAAGGAGGAGGAGGAGGAGGGGAGGGGGGGGGGGCGAGGTAAGACAACTCGAAAGGGGGGAGAGTCAGTGTCAGCAGAGAAGGTGGCCTTAACAAATCAGTGACAGCGGGGAGGAAAACTCACAGCCGCAGCACTTTCCGTGAAGTGTCTGCTATCAGATAAGCTGAGAGATTTAGTTAAGACTTCATATTTAGAGCGTGGCTTAAGCTGTGCGACGACGCCTTAACTGTGGTGATGCCAATGTCACATTGTGCCTGCCATGCTCCATTTGTCAAATAGGATTTGGTCTGCTTTCAAATAAAAATAAAATAAAAATTGAGCTGTATTACTGCATGCCTTCACCAAATGATCCAAGACCAGACGCATACCTCCACATTGATTTGCTGATCCCGGCTTTTACGTGCAGCTGACGCAACTCGCGTCAATCAACCCTCCTTAAAAAAAAACTTCCACAATCATCATTAATATTCAACAAGTGAATGAGGCAATTTAGGAGCGCGCTGTTCCCACCCACACAAGATGTCACTTTGCACCACCGTTGCGGGGGCCTGAGCACATTGAAATTAAGTCAAGTGCACATCGCTGCCTTCGCAGGGCTCCCATTTCGCTTTTCTCCCGTTCTCGTCATCGTTAACAATAGATGCAGATTGTCACGAAGAGGCTGCAATGCTTTCATCTCTCCCCACACGTCAGTTAGGAATGATGCTGCCCCACGTTACAATCATCATCATCATCATCCACGCTTAATGAGTACTTTCATACACTAAATACTACTCTCTTGAATATAGCGCTGGGACCTGTTAGAAAAACAGCTCACATGATAGAGAGGTCATCGTGGGATTTGGGAGAAAGGTCGTTGTAGCTCAGGCTCAGTGACGCTGGGGAAGGACTGGTCCTCCGTTGAACAGATCGGAACAGACTCGCGGAATGATAATTGCGACGATTGCTTTATTATGATATTTGTGACAAAATGCCCCTGATTAGACCAAAGCATTAATTTGCACTTGTTCTAATTAGGGCTGGAAAGAGACGCAGACTGCAGAAGGCTTTCGTAAGAGGCTAACTTGAAGTGACAATGTGGTTGCCTCTACGGCAACTCTAATCAATGTGCATACAAATTGGGTTAAAACACTAATGGCAGAGTTGCAAAATAAAGTGAAATATTTTTATCCCGCTATACATTTAATTGTGGTGCATATCAAAATGTAATCTTGCAAAAAGATCCAGATCACTTTAAATCCTTGTGTGCCAAATATATAAGACACGTGAGCAACTTCACGCTATTATCAAAAGGTGATGTTGTTTACTGCTACTTTAGCAGATTTATATTCATTCAAGGTATAAACTGTTTACTTCTGGATTGCACTCCACAGTAGCACTCACTTTAACATAAGAGTCAAAATGATGGCAAAATGGAGGCAATGAAGTCGTTTGAAAACGACTAACGTAGAGAAACCCTCGCTGTTACCGAGATGTTACTTTACAAGCCATCGTTGGCGATTCACTCGTCGGCTCTGATCATCTTTGGTGAATTGCTCTTGAGGCTCGCTGACATCGAGCCACTTCCTTCACGCGCTCGAGGCCAGGTGAAGTCTTCCCTCTAAGTGAACAAGCAATCCGGGGGGGGGGGCTTAGAGTGACGGATGTTGCAGCACGCGTGCGTCAGCGGTACACAAATTGATTTTCCTCAAGTGGATAGTTCTGGTGTAGTAGCTGCTTTGGGCAAGAGAGCAAACAGATATTTCCGAAGCACTTGGCTGAATGGACCCCGAGCGACGGGAGGAAATCGGGGGACACAACGCTGGCACGTTGGATCCGGGTTAGAAGAAGCTTGCATGTTTTGTTTTTGCTTACGTGGATATTGTTGGGATTCACAAGTTTAATTAAAAAAAGTACAGAAATAGGTGTGTTTCAATACCAGCCTGGTCTCACAGAAAACAGAATTTTTAAAGACGCATTGCACGGTGGTGGCGTGTTAGACAGAACATGACGATGCTTTGACCCTTCCTGTGCAGGAGATGTGCCACCCCCCCCCCCCCCCCCCCCACTCAATGCGCGGTTAAGAGGTTGTCCTCATTTCACATTAGATCACACTGATCTAGACAGCTGCTGTTTCCTTGCATCATTTATTTCTTTGGCCACTTGGCATTCAATTCTGAAACATATTACCATATTTATTTTATCCCAGGGAGTTAATATGTCGAACCTGTTTGCAAACAGTTCCCAATTAACACATCCAGCCGAGAGGAAGGCACATTATTATTGATTTGGATGTTGATCTTCTGAGTTTAGCAGTTGTCTTTTTTTTTTGGTGCTAGACAGGTACAAAACAGTTTGATCATCAGATCTGCTATCAGCTGAAAAAGGACTTTCTGAGTGCTGTGTTGTGCTGTAAGACGCATAAAGTGAACGATGCTAAAGTGCTCCATAAAACTGAGGGTAACTGCAGAGTTAGTGTTGATATTTTTGTGCGTGTGTTCATCCCAAGAATTTATATATTTCACATCACTTAGTCATTTGACCTTAATGTAGGGATATTGATGAGTGCATTAAATTGCTTCGAAGACTGTGAAAATATGAAAATAAGGTACCTACTAGGAGTGTAATGCCAATCTGATACATTGCAGTGTACTCTGCCTCTTAAGGTTTGATTGATGTTTGTGCACTATTGAAAAGTACTTGTATAGCATGGCCATAGCCAACTCCACTATGTCACCCTCCCAACAGGATTAAGACCGGCTGGCCAGTTTAAAAGGTGCAGAAAGTGGAGAGTTCTAAAAACTGTCACTACAGCGGCGACGCTTGGGTGATTAAAGCCGGCAATTAAAGCTTTTATAATCACCACTGTCAGTGAACTGGTGCACAAGGATTAACGCTCAGAGCTGGATCACTGGATGCACGCTCTGCCATCCAATGGTTTTAAATTCAGCTTGGATCGAAACGGAGTGACTTACAGCGTACGTGACAGGGTGATGAAGAGGGCGGTAGCCGGGTGTTAGCAGAGATGGGTCTGTGCATAAGCCCATGCGTTTTTGTGTGACAGTCTACCTTTGCAATAAGATCACATAGAATTCAGCGCGCCAACGTCACAATCTGGACACTACAACAGACACGGCCCGGCTTTTCACCACATGGCTTTTGAGGGCGGGGCGAAGCATCAAGTCATCTCCATGGCAGCACTTATCGGTGGGAGTGAGTTATGAATGCATAATAAAGAGACGTAAAATGAGATTCCACTTCCGTCTACACGGTGCGTCCCGGATGAATGTGTCTGCGGACCTTGGCCAAGGGGAGTCATGGCAGAAAATAATGTTGTGTCTTCTGTTTCCAATAAAACAAAACAGTAAATTATTTACAGAGGGGGCCACTGCGTGTGCATCCAACTCATTTGTATTCCCGTTGCCACGGTGATAGATGCGACATCGTGCGGATGAATGGAAGGCATACGGGGATTTTCGAAAAGCGCTTCCTTTGGAAACCAAGGACGAGTGCTGCAGAATAATCAGACCAAATGAGCAGGGCCTTTTTTTCGGTGGTCGCGTGCAAGTGAGAGTGAAGACGTCAAGACACTCAAGAAACACGTGACGTGATGTCAGAGAAAAGGCCGTCTACAAACCCGGGAGTCAGAGACGGTCGTGATGACAATTGATTAAAACGACTTGTTCATTTACGGGGTAGTCAAACAAATTCCTTGGAGTTCGCACTGCGTTCAAGGAAATCAGTTTCTCCCTTAATTCATTTCCTGACCAAGCTGTTGTACATGTTCCTGTGACGGGAAAAGGAAAAATCAGCAACATAACACACACACACACACACACACACACACACAGGGGGATAAAACCTGCAATGTGGTTTCATACAAATGTGTTTTTTCACAACCAAGGTCAGCATATGGGTCTTAAAAAATAAATTGCTTCTGAAAGCTCTCCCCAGCACATGGCGGCCATCTTGGCTTATCGGTGCGCGTGTGCCTTTCTTGAGCCGGGTTGTGCTCCATCGTAGCCCCCCCCTCCCCCGACGGCCGGGTTGAGCGCCGGTGTAACGGCTGAATTACAGACATTAACCCCCTATATCTGGACTGAAATAGTCATTACTGATGACACCCAATGTAATTGCTAATTTTACACCTCAGTGAGCACATTTCCCCCCCTCTTCTTCTTCTCCTCCTCCTCCTCCTCGTTCAACTGCTCTTTCTTCTCTAAAGCGGTTCGGGCATAAGTTATTCTCCCCTCTTCTCTATCTTTCACAACGTCCACAACCGCGAGAGCAATTTGTACCCGTCTCCCTCACTGAGGTGTCAGTCGGCCACTTCGCAGGTAAAACTTCAAGGGACACGTAAACCTCTCCCTCCCTCTCACCTGCAACTGTGTGCCCATAGCTATGTGTGACTATTCATTCGCCCCCCCTTGCCCTGGCTCATCATCAGCTTGCACTACGAAAAGCACCCCGGGACACTTCATTAGCCTGCTGGGCTCCCCCCATAAACACACGCGCTTACGCTCAGGAGCAATTTGGCGTGGTGCATTCGACTGTTTGCAAACCTCCAAAGAAATGCAGGACTCGTGAAATGCAGAGTAAACTCGGATGCAGATTGTATTATGAAGAACTGGAAGGAAAAAAAAGGAAAGTAATTCACGGTATGACACATTCAAGTGGACCGTTTCCTCGCAGTTGCAGAATATTACACAGGGTTAAATTATTCCAGTAAGATCTCAGGGAGTAGTCATGAGATTTTTGCTCAATGGTGGAAGCTTTAGAAGACTTATAACTGCCTTTTCAAACAATTTTTTCTCTGTTGCACATTTCAACAGCAGCGTATTCAACCCAGATTGCAGCATTGGGAAGCTTGTACCTGAGAGTTACATAGAGAACTACCATAAGAAATATGCAAATAGGCTCAGCTGCTCCAGGAATTTCTATAATTGGAGTAGTTTGCTGCTCCTTGGTGCTGAGGAGCGAAAAGCAGCATCCTCTTGTGAGATGATTCACAAGACACTCTACTCGTCATTTAACAAAGGAGACGGCTTGTACCGATTCAGCGACGCGTCAGGACAGCCTGAAACCAACGGGGCTTCATGCTTTACTTCTCACCTGTAATCAAACCGGACCTCTGACACACACACACACACACACACACACACACACACACACACACACACACATACATTGTCACTTGCGGAGTCCACCTTCCCAATCAGCCGCGCGTCGCTCAGGGGATAATTACACCTCATCATCTCTAATCCCAGTCCATTCCTCTGTCTGCCCTCATTGGGACATTAAACCCGCAATTATTATCACATTGTTCTGTTAAAAGTTAGTGTGCTTGTGAGTGCAATAGGGCCGACGCGGCACGGAGGAAAGTGCAAAGAGGAAATGTGAAAAGGTGAAATAAGGCCCGTTCTTGGTTTTGCTGATGATTGGCTGTGTAGCAACACCGAACCGACCAAACCGTTGAACCATGTGTCATTGATATGAGATTGCATAAATATCCTATTTTCGATTATTCAGGTTATTTCTGCCACTAGATAGAAACCTAACAGACTCAAACAGAGTATAACCTGAATATATAAATCCACATCTCGGTGCAATAAAATAGGAAATGAGTATGCAGGATTGTCACTGAGGAGGACCCTTCTGGTCAAGGTCAGCGTGAACTGCTGCATCCACACTGCCCTGACTGACGGGATGCTGATAGGAGACAGATGAGAGGCAGAAAATTTATGAACATATTTTCATCCTGGAGAAACCCCACCTCCCCCACCCCCACCCCCTCCAACAACTGTAGGATCTAAAATAATCCCTGATGTTTGAACCAAAGCGGGCAGAGGTCTTGATCTTGCGTTGGCACCGGCCACATGCTCATCTGCATTTTGCACTAAGGTCAGCTCCACTGGATGGGGGTGGGAGGGGGGGGGCATCCAAGCTTAAGGATGAGGGGCAGGGTGAGCGCGCTGCCCTTGAACGAGGCGGCACGTGGCCACACACGAGCCATAGCCGCCGAGGATAAAAAGGGAAGTATTTACCGGTAGATAAAAAGAACAGGAATATTTCATAGGGTTTGAACCAATTCAATTTAGATGCAGAAAGGAGATCGATCGGCCTTAAAAACAATAACGTTGAGCGCACGCGAGGTTGAAAGATCTCTTGTGAGATAAAAAGAGGATGTATTAGCGCGCGTGATGTTCCGCTTCCTCGCAGTAATTCTAACACGATGGGGATACGGATGTCGCCAGCGTGAATTTGTGGTTATGGATCTATTTGGTTCAACCTTAATTCAAAGTGAAAATAAAAAAAAAGGTAAACAGAAATGATTGGATGCTGCGTTGCTTTGACGGAGAGTGGCAGAAGGGATGAAACCTCATAACAAACGCACTTCTCCTCACAAGAGGAGTTGCTGTTTGCGGCTTGTACCTCGTGATGGTGACATATTATACTGACAACATTTCAATGACTTTGAGATAGCTCTTTTTTTTCCCCTGTATCATTACGCCCAAGTGGTGTCCTTCTCGGAAGAATTATTTGTTTATTCGTACATATCAAACTGTTTGTTTTTTTTATTATATAATGCAATTTTGTAGCGGAACAAGGAAGAAAACAACAAGGTCACATTTGATGGAGAGACTGAATAATGCTGATTAAAGTCGCTATCTGTGAACCCGCGTGCTCACGCACACGCGTTACCTGAACATCTGTTGAACGTTATTACCTCCGGTGGCAGCTTAAAGCCCTTTCAAAATGCATTCTGGAACCAGGTGTTTACAACAATACACAATTGGCAAAAGTACGACAAAAAAAAAAAAAAAAAAAAAGGTACAAGAGGATGTGTTTGAGTTCCTCTTAAAATGTTCAGCCATTTTTCATGTTATTTTTCAGTGGGTTTCACATCAAGGACGGTGGCCGTCGCAACAGATCCAGATGAGTGTCTTGATAAAAGGCCACTTGAGTGTGTCTTGATTGCGACGGTGGGTGGAATGCTACTCATCATCAGCGCTGCTACTAGTTGAGTGGCTTCTCCTGGCTTCTGCACCTTTTGTGGGCTTGTGGGTTTTCTACAAATCAACAGTTCTACTGCCATTGTGGTTTTGCTGTTGTCGTGCAGCGGATGCAAACAGCGTCGACAGTGGCAGCCTTTATAAAAGAAGTTGACGCTCTGATCCATGCTGCACCGATACTTTTAGACTGTTGTGCTGGCAAAGCCTTGCCTCCTCTATCCCGGCCTTCATTCGTTTTTAGTTCAGTTCATCCTGCAGAGCAAATGTTTAAAATAGCACTTTGGGCTAATTCCTACCCTCGGGGAGCTATGGTGCTCCCTGCATTTGGATGGTCAAAACCAGGGAACAATTAAGAGCACCAGAAAAATGGTTGTCTGTTGCTATATTAACGTCTAAATCTAAATCTATTGCACCTTAAGTGTGAAGCACTTTTACTTTGGGCTAATTCCTGTGTACCTTGGGGAGCTCATGCATGGTGCTCCCTGTAGTGGCTTGGTAGCTGCTTGGCCAAAACCGGGGAACAACTAAGAGCACAGTCACCCCCAAAAAAACGTTTATTGTTGCCATATTAACAGTCTGAATCCTGTCTATTGCACCTTAAGTGTGAAGCACTTTTACTTTGGGCTAATTCCTGTGTACCTTGGGGAGCTTATGCATGGCGCTTCCTCTGTTGGCATGGTAACTGCTTGGCCAAAACCAGGGAGCAATTAAGAGGCAGAGGCACCAAAAAAAACGGTTGTTGCTATGTCTGAGTCCCGTCTATTGCACCTTTGATTTACGTGAGCATTTTAACATACAGTGTAGTCTGCTAGTAGTACATCTTCATACAATAGGAACTAAATGAAATCAATTCATCATAACTAAGGAATTGTTAGGGCAATATCAGCAATAAAATAAGTATAAATGAAAGTAGTTGCTGCTCCAGACGAGGCACCTTCAGTTGCAGGCATGTGCCTAAATCTATGCTGAGCAGCATTTTTCAGCTTTCCCCACTTAATCAGTAAATTTAACTGATTGCACAGAGGTGATCGACTGAGGTGATTAACAGGGGAACAAGAGCTGAAATGGCAGCAGCTAATGAGGCACACTGGGGCTCCGACAACAACTTCAGTAAACAACATGCTGACTCATCCAGTGACACAGAGTGAGAGTCCCTGCCACCCCTCGAGCTGCACGCAGTGGATTTGTACACAGTGTTTTGCAAACACACTGGAAATGAACTGAATGCGTACACAAACAGGACATGCGTAATTAGACCTGTGCATAGTCGGGAGATGTGGCTGCCAGAACACATTTATCCAAAGATCAACAGTTTTTCTTCCTTTCTCCCTCTATTTTTTTTTTTTTTTCCCCCATTTTACCCCCGGACCGTGGGGAGCTGGGGAGGAGCGGGGGAGCGGGGGGGGGGGGGGGGGGGGGGGGGCTGCTGTGCTGACAGACATCCACACAGCCTGCGGGAGGACGAGGCTCCGAAGGAGTCTGGCAGATGTGTTTACCTGGAGGGCCTCCCCTGGTCGACGCGTCCCTGGCCCTGGTGTTAATCCTCCTTGTCCCACCACTCATAAAAAGGGAAGGGTACCGACATAAGGGGTACAATGCGAGGAATGTGCGCCACGTGGTGCCAATGACACACGGGTCACCGCGGTTGGTTTCCACGACGCTTTGGCCGGGAGGAGAAGAAGAGCTTCGGCGTTCAATACGATATGAATCATGCGCTCGTTGACGGACACCTGGCGGGTATCTGGAGCGGGCTATTGATCGGCACGTGGGGCCGGGTGCAGATTTATGCCTTGATTTCCTGGAGTAAGCGCAGTGTGTGTTTGGATAGGGACGTAAACTACGGCCCCCGGGCCCGTTGGCTCGATTTGTCATATATATCCTCTGTCCGATAACTCAATAAAGTTTGAGACAGCAGCTGCTGAGGGAAGAACTTCAAGGCGACGTCTCGGTTAATGTATTTCTGTCTGCTGGATGAGGGAACTAAAGAAATACTGGTGACATAAAGTAAGAGGTGAGTGATGTCTCCATGGTTTATGTCCACCGCCATTGTTGTCTCTTTCTTTCTTAGCTGCATATTGCTCTTTTTCTCGCCTCATCCTTCGTCTTCAAAAGGGCCGATTAGACAGGAACACTAACTATGGCCATCGGTTAATCAAGTTTGGATTGTGGCTAACTATTAAGAGTTCTTGTTGACATGACACCTGTATACCGTGTACTAAAAGGGGTTTTCTAAATTGGTTTAGTCTCAGTTCACTTTCTCCTTTTTTGCCAATTTAAAGCGGAAAACTTTCTTTTGAGGCCCTTCGTAGATGCAGCTAGATTAATAAACCTTTTAACATGTAAATAACATATCCCGTAGAGCTACAGGCTTTATCAATAAGGATTTTATACAGTTCTAGTTGGCTGTCTATCGCACAGCCTCGGCCAATTGTATCCAGAGAGATTATACAGACATGACAGCCCATCACGTCTGTTTATTACATTACCCAACATCTGATCCCTCTAATCTCTCATAGGAGAAAGAGAGGTATCCAAAATGAATGTACTGACATACTCACATCCCCCCCCCCCCCCCCCCCCCCGCCGTCCCCATGAATATGGATGAACGAAGCCACCGGGAGAGAATACACAGCTAGCTTTAATGCTTTAATACACATTACGGCCATAAGAAGAAGAAGAAGCTGCTTAGATCACACAATTCTCCAGAGGCTCATCATAAATAACAGCTTACACGTAGCTTACTTGGATGAATAGCGCTCGCTCCAACTGCTCACAAACCTGTGTGTGTATCCAACATGTGCCAGAATAAAAAGGGGTTTTAAAAGTCACATCCCCGGAAAAGGCTACTCATCAGAGCCATGGGAGAGGAGATGCGCAAAAAAAAAAAAAAAAAGAAATCTTTACAGTGCATCCTTCCTGCCAGTCCACATGACCGACCAAGCATGCGAGCACACACTGCTGTACGTCAACGTCGCACACCGCGTATCACTCATCGCTGGACCACACACACACACACACGCCCTATTCATCCAACTGTTTGTGGAGCCATACATTATCTGTGTCTTGACACCAGGCCATTAGTTACAGTCTCTCATCCTGCTATCAGATGGCGAGTCGCTGGGAATGTTCTGCTTTCACGTCACACTGGACATGTGGCAAACAAAAGGCCTTTCTAACACACCAAAATCACATGTCCACTCGGGGGGAGCTCGTTGTACTGTTGAAATAGGGGGGAAAAAAAGTCCACTTGAGTTGAGTCTATGGCTTGATTTCATTTAATCAGATGTACAAAAAAGGTGCGGTGCTTGCTTATGTGGGGGGTTTTGACCACGTGCGCGCACCGCACACAGCACACTGGCGAAGGGGAAGGCGGATTTACGGGTCTGAGCCATGTGCTGTACAGAGCATATCGGGTTTACGCGAGCTAGGTTAGCAGGGGCATGACCGTTTGACTGCCCCTCTCCTGCTATCTGACAGTGAAAGATGTGTCCGTAACGAGGTAGCGACTGACATACTACGTAATGGGAACCCAACCTGTGAGACGAGCCATTAATCTTGAGGCGGAGATGACCGCTGGACCCGGGTCTGCTCACTGTAACAGGAAGGGTAACATTAGGATTTCATGCCTCTTTGACTCCTTCCAGGCGCGCCCTGTGTTCTGGCTTTTTGAACAGAACACACCTGATTTCCCAGAGGATGCCAGCTATAAGATAATCTCCGGTTTGGTGTGCATGAAGCCTCTAAGAATAGCAAAAACGATCTGCGTCCATTAAACAATCCTCTGAAGGAATAGAAACAGCATCTTCAAGTCAATGTTGGGCAAAATATGGCAGAACTTGTGGTACATGTTTATCTTTGAGTGCTCTGAATTCCTCCTACAGGCCATAAACACAGAAAATTAGGGTTATTGTGGACTTTGAATTGTGAAATATATATATGTGCTTGTGTATTTAGTCATGCAAGAGTCTGATAAATGTGTTCAATGTATCACCCCATATTCTCCGAGGGATGGAAGAAAAAAACAACATTGTGTTTGTATAATGCGCCATTGTAGCTGTCCTTAGATCTTTTCATCCAGAAGATAGGTTTAATTCTTGAAAGACTGACCAAAATTATAAATTAGTCACTGAGTTTTTTCAATTTCGAACTAATTATGGAGTACTTGTCGAATATTGACGACATGTTTATTGTATACACAATATCCACAGTATATAGGCAAAACCTGCAAGTGTGCTGAAGATATAACTGGGTCTAATGAAATCAAATATTGTAATTATAAATAAGTGAAAATACATTTAAACAATACAAATGAATTCTGTCCAATACTAAAACATCCCTCCAGCAGAACCACTTCACTCTCACAAGGCTCCATCTGCAGCAGCAGCTACTTGACCCAAGCCGCCCTCCCCGCCGCGCCGCGGCCCGCAGCGCGCTTTAACCTGGCTGTCACTGGTCTGCTGACCCGTCAGCCCTCCTGCGCGCGCGCACACACGCGCGCACACACGCACACGCACACACACACACACACAGTGTAGCTTTCCCTGCGCCTGCCCCGGCCTTTCAGGCGCATCAGGAGGTTTCTTCAGCAGCACTCTGAGAGGGGAAACCAAACATTCTCCCCAGTGCTGCTGCTGGACTCCATTCGGTTCCTTTGTCACAATACGCTGGAACATCAAATGTCAGTTGAGCTGTCACTTTGGCAGCAAAGGAGACTTTCTCTCCTAAAGGGTGACGAGCTGAGGCTCACTGCTCCCCCTCAACATCCCAAGTACCAGAGCGCGCTAACTCCCTATGCAGAGTAGAAGTCACTGAGATGCTCCTGGGTTTAGGTGTGTTTAATGGCTTCTCAGAGTTAACGGAGATATTGTGTTTGGGCTTATTAGGCTTCGTTGGGTATGTTGTCCTGGGAGCCAGTGTGTTGTTTCCTGCTGGCTTTCCTGCTCATTTGTGTCTTTGTGATACCAAAATGAACGTACTAAGAAGCTGCCGTTTGTCTTATTGAATACTGTTCAGGGGGTCTTGTGCATTTCTGTGCACTTATATCCAATATTTAAAACAAATTTAAATAAGTATATCAAGTTTGTGGGCCCTGTTTTGAGACCTCCAAAGGGCAACAGTAGATGTAGTTCATGTAGAACGCGTGGAGCTGTGTGAGCGCCGGACCCGGCCCACACAACCTCCAACAACGAAAATCAGAGCCAGTCCCATGCAACAAACCACACGGAACAAAACAATCGCACACAAGGCACGGCACCTCTCGCCAGCAGGGCGACGGGGCACGGGCGCCGCTGATTGACGACCAAATATAAATATAATAATAATATATATAGCAAAATATTTGATGTGTTTTCCTTTGTCGAAATGATGCCCTTGCTTTACTGCGTTGGGGTATCTCTAACCACGCTGATATCAAGGCCTGAACTTCCTGGTTCAGCTGTGTCCTACTTATTGTTTTTCTCCTTCTTCCACTATGTGTGAAATAATTAATTATCTCAGCCAGGTGTCAGACTGGGCGGAGATTGTGTGCGTGTGTGTGCGCGTTTTGTGCGCGTGGGTCCGTCTGTCTGATGGTCGAGGGCTCATTTTGAATACTGGTGCTCATTAATTACTGAATGCTAAAGGATGCAGAGATCCTCGTTTCATCCTCATTCACGGCTGCCGCTTCCTCACTCCTGTGAAACTAAGTGATCGACACGACTGATTCAGTCAAAATTTGTACACCTACGTTAGCTTCAAATGTTGGTCCGGGAGTTTTCCAAAAGTGAAGGAAGACTTTGGGGGAACTCAAACCAGTCTCAGAGCCAAACAGTGGCACTTTCTATCTATTTCTAATATATTTCTTTCCATTGTATAATAACCCTGTCACCAAGCCTGGCCATTTTGCTCTGTTTGTTACTGTTGTTCTGTCAAACTGAATTAATTCCCCCTCTCAGAGTTTAGCGTTAATTATGAACACCAGAACAGATGGGACATATTTCTTTTTTATGGAAATTTAGCAGGTGGGCCAAAGTGCTGCGGCCACGTCTTGTTCCGTAGTTGATGTTCACAGAAGAAGCCTCAGAGCTGGCCTGGTCTGAATTTTCTTTTTTATGCAAGTGATTGCATATTAAAAACACATTTTTTTTTATTCATTTCAGTAAAAAAAAAAAACTTCATTCATTTGAACATTTAACTGTAACCAAAAATCTGGCAGGAATGTTCCTTTGTCAAATTCATTTTTTTGTAATTTGACTAAATAAACAGAGCTGATATTTCAAACAATGGCATGATTAAATATTGGATTTTTTCAATGATAAAACTCAGTCAATGTTAAACATCGCTTTTAATGCTGCTCTTGTTTTTCTCCAAGGTTTAACATATGTACACGCTACTTTTCAGAGTCCCGATGCTATCTCGCTGTGAATTAAGGTGGTTTTTCAAAGTTTATGTGCATACGGTGCACGTGTGTTTCACACGTTATGGCACAAAAAAAAGCACCTCGTTGTGCAGCCGTGTAATCAGCTTTTTGACAGATGGCTTCCCTTCTAAACTGGCTCATGTTGGCCGGTGGCTGGGCTTGGACAGTCATCCTAAACCCGCCATATGTTGCAATATGCCGCACAGATTGAGGCAGGGGGGCAAGTGTTCTTAAGGGTATAGAACGGCAAGATGGAGCATCCATAAAGGGATGGAGCATATGTTCATATCATCTGCACTTCATTTGAGGGATCCGGAGAGCTGCCAGGGACAAGCAGTTGTTTCAACACAAAGGAGAACATTATAAAAGAAGGAAAGAAGTTATTCACATGAGATGGATTCCATATTTAGCAATTGGCAACTTCAACCACTTACATCTTAATAGTGAAACATCATTTATGCATTTATTATCTGTCAAAAAGTGCTTTTTGTAATTCTATTGTTTTCTAAATGACTTTGCACAAGTTAAACAATATGTCACCTATTTGTCTGACAAGAAATTATAGTTTTCATTGTATCCTCTTCTGTTTTTGTCATCCTCTTATATATATATATATATATATTTTTGTTGCAGAATGACATAAGAGGGTGGATCCAAGTACAAAAGAAAGATTCGTTTTTAGTCAACCAAAATGTAAAGTTAACGTCATCAACTTTGATGAATTGAAAACACTGAAAAAGTTACAGGGGGCGTCTCCCGGACAGAACAACCTGTCAATCACATGTGTGCCGTACTTAAATGGTCCCTGGACCAGTCGTTCTCAACTGGTGGGTCATGACCCACGTGGGGGGGGGGGGGGGGGGGGGGGGAGGGGGTCACGGCTTGTGGTAAAGGGTGGATCCCCGCAGCCAGACCAGTTGGGAACCACTGCTCTAGACTGAAATGGGACCCTACTTTACCAAATTTGGACATTTTACGGTAGGCTGGCAATAAACTCCTGTTTACAATGTTTGACAATGTTTGAATGAGGTAATAAATAGTGGCCCTGAGGACGTGAGCTCAAGCGGATGCTGCGTGGTGTTCGCGTGTAAGAACAGCAGGTTGCCTGCCGCCTGGCATGGACGAGTCGTGACTGTTTTCAGGGCTTTGAAAGTCAATTGATGACTATTTCTCACAACTGCAGAGTGTCGCCAGGACAGGACCTTTTCTGCAGACCTGCAAAATGGCTCTTTTCCTTTCTGTGAATGATTTATTTTCTCTGTGGCTTGATAGGAGTGAGGGAGAGCGGGGGTGGGGAGGTGGAAGAGAGAAAGTGGCTGCAGGTGTCAAACCTCGGGAAATTGGTTACCTTCCCTCCTGGAGTTGTGTGTGTGTGTGTGTCTGCAAATGCAAGTAGAGGCACGCATTTGCCTGAGCTTTTGCACGGCTGCATGTGACTAACTAGGAGTAGTGGTCTAATGACTTCTCTTTTGTCATCCCTTGAGTGAATTCAGACACGAACCAAACTACAGGTTAATTGAAGAAATCCGAATAAGACTTGAATGCGATAAGGAGACTTCGGGCTCTCTGACACCACACTGTTTGAAACTCTCAACTGTGGCCCGGGGACGAAATCCTGCAGTGATTGTGCTTGTAGAAAGTTAAAGTGACATTTCAGGTTAGGTGGTTTGTCGCTGAACCCCGGTGCCGAGGCAAGGACGGCTCCGTTGCCGTCCCACCACGGCACACCGACAGCACTTCAAAGGGAAGGGAGGAAAGAGAGAAAAAAAAGGCAAAGACAAGACCCCAGTCTGAAAAAAAGAAGGATACACGTGACGTTCAATCATTCAGAGTTGAAACGCCACCCAGGAGTGAGTGCTGAGGGCAACACTGAGCGCCTGTCACTCAAATTCTATTTGAGCAGTGATCCATTGAGTTGTTGCTGTTCGACAAGTGTACCAATAGATTGGGACATATGGAATGTCCCGAAGACATTTTGACCAATGTTCTCAAGTTCTTTAAGGAATAACCCAATAACTGAAGTTGTACAATAGACCAGAACCAGAACAATTCATATCCCCTTTTTTAAAACGCTGCCAATTAGCCCAAAGGATCAATAGAAAATGAATGGGGAAATATCAAAAGGTAACAAATCACAGCGAGCAGTAGGAGGGCCAAGCTTTAAGTGTGTTGTACTTGAGCTCTGAAGGCTTTTGTCTTGCATTAACAGCAGCGGACCTCGCGTGCAGTCCAACACTGCATTTCTTTGCCGGGCTGCATGCTGTGTTTCCAAGTCCCTCCAGTCGAAAATTTGACAGAATGAATCATTCGTATTGTTATATAAATATATAAAATCTGAGTAAATAAATGCTGATGCTTTTATGCGTTTATCTTACTCGATCGTGCACAAAATCACAGCCAACGAGAACAAATGTTATATATATAAACATCCACCCCTCCTCCCTCCCCCCTGAGAAAGCAGCAGCAGCAGGTATCGCTTCAATTGACCCAAACGGGCCCTTTGAGTTTCTGGCCACGCGGCACGCATTACCGCTTCTCCATCGCCAAACCGAGCACTGCTGGGGGGTACTTGTTGTTCACCCACCCTGGCAGCCAATTAAAAAACAGCTGGAGTTCTGCAGAGCCATCGAAGATAAGAGCGGTTCTCCAGGGTGGAGCATTTGCACGAATCAAGCGCGTCATCCTCGAGGGACAGTCAGCCAGCCATCACCTATGTGCCGTGCAAATCAGAGTGAAAGAAAGAGCTCTCCTCAAACTAAAAAGATCAAGTCGTAGTAGAGCATGGCGTGTATTTCTGTTACGGGAGACTCTATTAATAGGCACAGTACTCATCAAAACAATGTGCTCATCAAACAATGTGGTGCAATATAGAATCACGCACCGTCCAGGGGGGGGCCTGTGTATATGCAGCCATGAGAAGCCCTGGATATGCGAGGACCCCACTTTAACAGGCCCTCAATCCATCTGGGCCTTGACGGATAAAGAGACCTTGCTCGGGAGAACCATCATACAACTGGCAGCTGGCTCACTGCGGATTTAATTAGAGCAACCACATTAATGATGATTGCATCTCTCGGGGGGGTCTGTGGTGTTGACATTACATCTGCAGAGCTTTGTGTCCACAGCCACCTTGTATGTCTTACAGCATGACCATGCATTGGAGGGAAATGGGGTAGTTTTAATGGTTTATTCCTGCTGCTGTAATGGCACGCTTTAGTTAAGACCAGGTTGAGCTTTGTCATATTGTCAGGAATTGATCAGCTGGCAACTTCCGCCCATGAAAAGTGAAGCCAGGTAAACTTCCATTCTTTATTTCTTTCTTTCAGTTAATGTAGACTTTACCTCGTGAAATTCCCAGAGACTTGACACCTGCAGCCTTCCGTTTCCTCTGTGCTGTCAACTTCCATAGAAATGCAGTCACAGAGAAAGGAACCATTTGAGGGTCTGGAGAGAAAATCCTGCCCTGGTCACGCACTGACCTCGTGAGAAATGGTCATCAATTTACTCTAAAAAGCTGTAAATCAGCTTCGGCTCATGCTTACCGGACGGCAACCTCTCGGTCTGAGAAGTGGAAGTTTTTCAATGACCAGCAGGGGGTTGGCAGGGGAGGAAAAGGGGGGGGGGGGTTCCCTTTTAGTAAAGTGATCTCTAGTTGTATGACATGTGAAAATGACTCGACTTCTTGACGCGATTCATCACGTGTCATTTAGCTGACGCTTTTTTCCAGAGCGACTCACAATAAGTGCATTTCAACCACAGATGAGATACAAACTCAGAAGAACAAAACACAAGAAAGTGCAACTTCATTAAATAAGCTGATTTACAACTTGCTATGGATAAGTGCAATTAAAGAGCTACATTCTGATGGTGTTTTGAGTCGAGGTGTAGTCTAAAGCGGTGCGTGTCTTTAAGTTTGCGGAGGAAGATGTAAAGACTCTCTGCGGTCCTGATGTCATCAGAGAGCTCGTTCCATCATTTAGATAAATATATTTATATGGTAATATATTTATTCTTTAACATTATAATTTATATTGGATATTTATAGTAGTTGCAATATGATATACAACATATTCTGAATATTGTTATATAGATATATTCATTAATATAACGAATTGTTTGAATAAGATGTTCTTATTATGTTAAACTGTTGGAATAAATGTTAAATATTTAACTGCAAAGTAATAATGAGTGTTTGATACCCTTTTTTTGGCATTAAATCATACTGGAATGTGTTCTGAAACGGATTGGCTGGCCCTACCAAAAAGGAATAAATCCACCAGCCGCCACTGGTTTAGTCTTTCCATGTATTATGATTCATTTTTTTGTTTCCTTGATTTAATTCACCAATTTCCTCATTTTAATTTCAACATTCATAATCCCTTGCTCACAGCAATGTAACCCACCTTAACGGATACAGCTCAGCTGTATGCAAGGCAGCTTTTTATATCTCTTTTTAACCGTTTGTTTACATATTAATCAAATGACTAATAGTTTGAGGGCAGTTTCCACCGTGTTTGCTAGGACTTGTGAATGTTTACATGTTCATTTAGGTCTATAATTTGTCCTCTGTATTTGCCTGGTCTCTGGATGCCAAGAATGTGTCTCGAGTTTGTGTCCAAAAATGTGCTCAAAAGGTCAGCCTATCCTGTTACATATGGCAGTACACTGGGACTGACCTGTAGTTTTAGGTTTCTTGGTACACATAGGAAACAGGTTTACACATTGTGAAGTTGCTCCCCGGCTTTATCTCTTTTTGGATGTCTTTCCTCCAGCCAGAGAGCGATTGGAATCGCGTCGGGTCAGGCCGCCAGGAGTTCACGGCGCAGAAAGGTCCGCTGCAAGGACACAATCTTTGATCCCCGATAGCATCTCTCCCGTCTCTGCCTCGGCGCTCCCTTCATCTCTTCCCTTTCTGTTTCCCCCTTCTCCTCTGGCCGCACCGGAGCCTTTTAACAGCCTCTCTGATAAATGAACTTTTTCTCGGGTGCACAGAGCGAGCGGGAGGGGCAACGGGCACCAAAAAGAGATGGATTCATTCCCAGGTAGACGTACCTCCAGCTGGGTTGTGCATTCCAGCGAAGCTGCTGGGAGGCCAGTGAGGGATCAGGTCCTTGCTGCTGCAACCAGTGGCTCTTTGTTGGTCCGGGCGGCTGCAGAGGGGATCAGTGGGTAATAGTGAGAATCATTCTTTAATACCATTTAGCATGAATCTGTGAGCATGCACACATGGATTGTCATTGGTTTGTGAGTCTAATAGTGTCTCCCTCTAATCCCGGGTATATCTTCTGGTCACTGAGGTGGGGACGACACCAAGGCGTCCGTCATCTAACTGACCAACCAAAACCTCTTTATTTCCACTGTCACTGGAACCCATTTGGAAGGGTGGAGATTTATTTGGGCCCTCTTATCTCTGCAGTCCAGTCAGGAATCACATAGCTGAACTTGTGTATCTTTTCTACCTTCTGGAGAGTGAGGCCCTGAGAGCTGAAGGTCTCATGAATATGTTCCTGCAAATCCACACCATATTGTATGTCGGATTACATAAAAAAAAAAAAAAAACTGCACTCAAAACTTCCATGCAACAAACAGGTCTTTTCTTCTTTCCTCTTCATTTAGGCTGTGAGCTGGGGGCTGGAGAGCATCGGAATGAACTTTTCATGCTCACATGTGGTCGTGTTACATTATCCAACTGAAAAGGGTGTGCACAGCGTGTTTTGGAAAATATGTCCTGTTATTTTTCCCTGACCTCCTTCATCGACGTGGCAGTATTAGGCTTTAGCCGACAGGACTTCATTCCTGTACTTGCTAGACATATTAAACAGGGACAGGTTTTTACTGTTTGAGGGTCCAGATTAATACATGACCAATTCATTTAAACCTCTTTGCATGAACCGAAGAACTACACCACATTATAAATAGGATATTTAGTCCGCATTTTTACATCAGCTTAATATAAATCCAGCCTTTATATTATTGTATTTTCTCTTTGCCAATTCCAATCCAAGAGGTGCAAAGGTTTCTGTAGTTGTTGAAAGCCGGGTTAAAGTTAAGTTAATAATAATAATAATATGCTTGCCAGATGTTACTGGAAAGTTGAATTAATTAATCCTGAAAGTTGACCAGGTGAAATAGCCCCTTTTTTTTGTTGGTAAAATTAAAAAGAAAAAAAGGGTCAGAACGGGAGGAAATGGAGAGTTGGTGGGGAGGGGGGTAAAGGAAAAAAGTAAACCACTGAAACAGCATGTTTCCATTTTAGCTGGGAGGCTAGAGTGTGTTTGCCACAAGCATGCATCAGGCCAGTTAAGAGGTTAGGCCTGGCGAGTCATTACTGTCAGAGCTAATGTAGAGAGATGAGGAGAGGGACCAGGGAGGTAAGCGCTCGCTAATAAATGAACACACTGCTCAAGTTCAACAATTACACGGCCATGTAAACGTAAGGATAACACAGCAACACAAGCTCTCCCTAAACCTCAGTGAGCCTGAGGACAAAGGGAAAGTCTATCTAGATACCTTTGCCTTCTGGCTTTTTTTTTTCTCCCCCCTCACAGGCACTGGATGGAAGATTATACCTCCAATTTCCAGGCTGAGAGATTTAGAAAGTGTCATTCAAGGCAGAATTAAGGCAAATTTTCAGGAAATCCCTTACATTTTATACTGTACATTTTTTTTTAAATTCAGGAGGTTGGAAAAATAAACTCTGGGACTGTTTTGTCCTCCTTTTTAGAGCCGTGCAATTCAATAGACAGCATGTTTCGCTGGTTTATTTAGTTTTTCTATGAAATAGAGGCACACTGCCTGGCTGTATAAAGTGCACCGTCTGTTCCAGTAATAATTTGATTCGACACAAGCGATGCCTTTGTTCCGTTCCATGCATCATCCCCGGATTAGAAATTGTAGTTTCCGAGAAATATTCACACTCATTTGTTGCTTTGTCATGTGGGATCTATTTGGTATTTTTCGCTCCACATGCTTTCTAACAAAAAGGTGATTCATACCATTATAACCAAGCAACAGCACCTGGTTAATAGAGCACTGTTTAACCTGGAGAACAGTGGCCCCAACCTCTAAAAGACAACCACAGCCCCCGTGTTCTTTCCATTTTCACATCCATTTTCTCTTGACCTAAAAGTCACATTTTATATATTATAGTGTTACGAGAGGGTATGTCCTATTCTTGGTCACGTGTCTGTCTCATATCATTGTGAATGTACGATTATTAAGCTCTGGACTGTAGAGGCAATTCAGGTGCTCTGGAAAATGATGACTGGCATGCATCATAAAAGTCTTCAATCAAGAATAATGAATATTAAATCAAAAGATACTTTGCTGCTTTTTGTGTTATATTTTGAACTAGCACATGATTGACATAAGAGTTGATGAATGTGGGCGCTCTGTGGCTGAACTTTTGTGTTCATCAGCATCAATTTATTTATTGTGTTCTGTATTTATCACGCATAGGTCGGCGTATGCATTCAACTGCAACGTGGTCATTCTGATTCATTTAAAGAGCGACAGATCACGGTCAGCATGTTTGTTGTGCAATATGTAAACATGTGTATGCACTCGGCCCCTCATCCCCCTCACCACGGTGTAGCATGTAACACCTTCCCTGGCTTTCTTCCAGCACACTAAGCTGCTGGATAAGCCTGCGAAAATGACAACACGATTATACTCAACAGAAAAAGGCTCAAAGCCGGGCCTCAAAGAATCTTTTCAGACGTGCTAAGCGTGCTGGAACATGGACAAACATGCAAAAACACAAAAAAAAAAAAAAACTTACAATGTGTGTTTCATTTGGGATAAACCAACTACTGACTGATATTTCTGTGATTCCCCGCGAGTTGCGCGCCCCCCCCCCCGTTCAGACAAACAAAACAAGCCCCCCCCCAGCGCCGCGACCCGTCCCAGCCGCCAAATCCTGTGACATTGCCTTCAGTCGCCGTCCGTCTGGGACCACCGGCACCGGCACCCGCCCCCTTTTGGCGGTCCCCGCCGTCCGCCAATAAAGGGTGTTTGCCACCGCCCGCCTCATGATGTCATCGCGGCTCCTGATGCCAGACCAATAACCCGCCCAGTGCGGGGGGGAGATGCGTGGGAAGAATGTGACGAAGCAACGAGGCTGATTTGGAACGAGGGATAATGAAGCGCAGCAAAGAGGTCACGGCCACAAACCACCGACGGGTTTCAATTTTCTCACCCTTTCATTTCATGGGTTGTTTTTAAAGTTTTAAACTCCTCATTCATTCGTCATCGCTTTAAGAAAATGTTTCTGGAGGAATGCAGGGAGGCGTGGAGGTTCTTCATGTCGACGTCTGAAGGAATGACAGCGAGCAGGTGGGCTGACAGAAGTAAAGCAAAAAAAACTCCGTTATGCAGCTCATCTTTCAAATGAAATGATCTCGTATTGTATTTCTACCTCGGACATAGTTTTATGTAACTTGTTTTAGAGATAAGCCTTTTTCAAATACAGCCTTTTAATTGGATGCCACCAGTAGAATAGTAAGGCAGCTTTAGTTGATCAAAAAAAAACTTAATTGCAGTTTCAGTGCTAATACAGTGTCTTTAACACTGGTTCCCCACATTTATCATAATACCCTTTGTCTTACTTTGCTCATATTCCTTACTTCTAGGCCTAAAGCACTGCATTAGGTCTTCAGATCCTCTGTACAGCTTTACATCCTTGAGATTTCAATATTATTAAAAGGCAGAGAACAGTGGATTTTGAAACCTAAAGTGCTCGATGTGACATAATGAAAAGAAAGATCCTTCAGTAGAAAGAAGGATCCTTAACTGTGGTCATGTTCATTTCATATTTACACTTTCTAAATACTTAAGCAACATAAGGTGGACAAGCAATACAATTGGAGAGGAGGATAATAACAAATGGAGCAAATGAAAACAGCAGAGCCAGCTATTGGACATTAAATGGGCTACAGTACATAAAGAGAGAGAGAATATAGCAGGAAACGGTCCAAAAGTACATCATTTGCTCATATCTGAATGAATCAGGGAGAGGGAGTAAAGAAGGGCGAGAGAGAGATAGCGCAGTTGGTGCGCCATCCATCATCTGTTTGGATCGGACGCCAGTTGATACTGGGAACATTGGCTGATTAATATTCAGCACGAGGGGTGGAGGGAGCAGAGCGATGTGGGACGAATTAGCCAGCTTTCCTCTTAAGATTCTCCCATTGGGCGCGTTGATTTTTTGTGTAATGTTAAGAAATATAATCAAAATGTAATTTGGAAAAAGGGAACAGCATATAAGTCCAAACACGACGTCTCTGAACGGGACTCTGTGGAAAGAGGCGTTGCTTATTAATGTTTTCACCAATGAATTTACATCATTTCAGCCTGAGGTTTGGCAAATGACCTCGAAAACCGGTCTGTGTTTGATCTGAAAAAGAAAAATTCCCCCACTTCACATTTCCCTGTCGTGAGCGTGGTCCCGTTCCACGGCCCCCAGTCACTAATCAAATGCAACAGCTAACGTCAACAGGTCTCCAGGTGTGAACGCGGGTTTATTTGCATTAGAACCTTTCCGTACGGTACAGCTTCAGGCAATCAATCGAAGCCGCTGAGCCAGACGTCTGGTCGGGTACGTGGCGGACAGACGAGACAACTTGGCACACCGGCGTACAGCTGCCCCCCGACCGCAGTTTCCAATTTGCCGAGGTAAATACAGGCAGGGATGTGATTGGCTATAATGGCTACTAGGCTGTCCAAATATCACATGACCTCACAATAAGCTTTTAGGGGTCATTCGGACTAAATGTCGCTGCTGCCCCGCATACAGCCAGACACACGCATGGACACAGGGACACACACACACACACACACACACACACACACACACACACACACACACACACACACACACACACACACACACACACACACACACACACACTGGGAAACTGTACTCTCTCTCCCGTAAGGCATTTTTTTATCTCTGTAATAAACACGCCACTCTATAACTGCGGATAAAGTTTTCAGCTGGTTTCCAGCTTGGTATTTCGGTTATTGTCAGTTGTCTGTACAGCACACACTGCCTACTACGGGAAAAGGTCACAAGTGGTCCATATCACAGCATCTCGGGCCAACAAATTGCGTCTGGGGAGACAATCTACTGTACACAGACCGAATAGGTTAGGCCTCAGCGTCCAAAATGATGATTAGGTTTTGTTTAAGAAAAAACTGGGTGAGTGGTTAAAATGTTGGAACAAGCTGGTGGGGTTAAAATATCCGAGATAAACAAGCGCTGTCGATTTCCCCCCCAGCGACGCTTGAGCAAGGCATTTCCCTTTCCGACCGCAGCAACGGTGTGACGCTCCGTCCCCGGCAGCTGTGTTGCGTGGTTTAGCGTGACGGACCAGCGTGAAGGAGTGCCACGGCATGACTGTGTGCCACGCGGCTTCAAAAAAGGAGCAGACACGCCGAGCTGGCTCCCTCAGACGCATAAACCGTTTAAATAAGAAGAAGAAGAAGAAGAGTTGAGCCGTGCTGGATCCTCTCTCTCTGGAACGCAGCAAGACAGATGTGGATAAAGACCGGGCAATATTTCGTCTTTAATAAAGCCAGAGAAAAACGGGCCATTATCACTGACTTATTACACCGAGATGTAGGCTATTGGCTGGGTGCCTTCCCCCCCCCCCCCTGCAGATATTTGTTCCAGAGGCTTCTCAAGTGGAGGGAGGATGATTGGCAGGTCTTGCTGTTTGGGATGCATTGAGGAAGGATATCGTATTACAAAGGACTAACTCATCTACTTTCTTTCAACGTTTGTTCCGTACCCCCCCGTTCTACCCCACTGGGGGCGATGGTGGCACATGGAGTAGTGTGGTGCTCTGGGAGCTGCAAGGTTGACGGTTCAAATCCCTGTGTCCTCCGTGTCCCTGAGCAAGACACCTTACTCCTAATTGCAAAAATGTAATGCATGGGTTATAATACAATGCAAGTCATTATGGAGAACAGCGTCAGCTAAATGACATGTAATGTAATGTAATGTATCTGCTGGTGCTGCGCAAAGGCTGCCTTCCTGTTGCTTTCTTTCCATCTTGTGACCCCCCCCCCCCCCATATGCTTTTTTTCTGGTACGTAAGAAAAAAGTAGTAGACAGGGCAATAAATGAAGTACAATTTCAGGAATGGAAAAATCAATGGTGGGGCATTACACCGTTCATTTGGAGCCCTACGAGGCCATCCTCTCTGTAATGTGCTGAGGAATTGGACTTACTGCTGATTCACGGGGTGCCGTACTCTTTGCATGGGGTGCGCTCTTGTGTGTAAGTGAAATGAAAGTCTGCTCAAAAGTCAAAGGAAAATAAATAAATAAACGTGTCAAAGGAGTCATTTGCGTCAGGTGATCGACCCTAGACCGGGGCAGAATTAATATCAAACACATCTAATTTAAGTGCAGGATTTGACCTGCAATGGTGAGACCCTTATTTTTTTCTTCCTTACCGAATTTCATGGAATTTATTTTCCTTTCATGACTGTACTGTTTATGCACACGAAGCGCACGGAACGACACGCGCACGCACCCAAGCTCTCAAAATATTTGTCGCTCTCTTGTGGATGTCACGCAGCCGAGGGTCACCAGGCTGCAGAAATATGCCGACACAGCCGTGCACTCGGTCGGCTCTATTTGGAAATATCACATTAGCCGTTGATCAGCAGGAATGAAAATCACCTGGTTAGCAAGGTTTTGGTTTGCTAGGTGTAAACAGCTACATCTTTGACCTCTGCGAGAGTTCGGAGGGAATGGTTTTCCATGTGCAACATCCAAATGACTATTTTACTTCTTTGCAATTTTAAAGGAGCTTGTCATCATAAACCAACATCTTTCTGCTCTCCCTCCTCTCCATTGCAGTTTGTCCATCCCGGGAGAGGGATCCCTCCTCTCACGTTCTCCCTAAGGTTTCTTCCCTTTTTTTCCCCATTGAAGGTTTTTTTTTCATATTTTGGGGAGTTTTTCCTGTGCCGATGTGAGGGTTTCGGGACAGAGGATGTTGCATGTGTGTACAGACTGTAAAGCCCTCTGAGGCCAATTTGTAATTTGCGATTTTGGGCTATACAAAATAAAATGAATTGAATTGTATCCGTGAGCCATTGTAAGACTGTTATAAGGTCAAAGCTACTGGCCGTCCCCACCCTCTGATTCATCGGAGCGCCTTCCAGTCGTCCCATTTTTGATCCATAAATAATTTTGCTGGCGTGATACCCAGTAATAGCCCCAAATCATTTTGCTGACATTTTCTCTACAGCCAGAGCGAGATTCGTTATGTCTTCATGAGACAATAGACTTGCCTGGTAAGGGGGGGTAATTCAAAAAGTCACACCCAAAAATGTCTGTCTTTAGACATGGAACATCGGCTGTGCTTTCCATTCTGTGAAGGGCATTACGGAAGGATGCAATCACACAGGCAGGAAATTCAGTTTAAAATGAGTTATAGCCTGCAGACCACTATAAATCACATCCTCCAAACTCCACACTCTCTCTGCCCCCCCGCGCACACACACACACACACACACACACACAAAGATGCGTTCAGCTGTGCATGCATTGTGCGTTTAGTGTGCCAAAGTAAGGGAAGGGCATACAAATCTTTTAGAATAAAGTAATTACTAACACGTAGTAACTTGTGTAAGTGACTCTGCTTCCCGTTACTGTTGGCACATCATTTAAAAGCATGGAGAAAACCCTAAATGACTGATCAGTGATTGGATTCAATATCACATCTGCACGGCCACTCATTTGAAGTGCTTATTGAACGGCTTGTTGGGAAAAGTTGGCAAACGGTACCTTTATTTAAAAAAAAAAAAAAATGCCGAATGGCATCCGTGTGGGGAGTGTTTTGTGGTTCCCCTTTGTAAACGAAGGCCTTTTTTTTTCCCTTTGCAATTACTATTTACGGTTGCGGCGACTGTAATTGGTTTCCTCAGCTCATATCGTGATCATTATCATCACTCCAGCTATGAATATATATTAGACTCCCCCACTCTACGGCCCTAATTGGAAAAAGCATCTATGTGGCCAGGATTGAAGAAACAAGGGGAGACAGAGGGTGAGTGGGGAAGGAGAGTAATGGCAGTGGTTCTGCCCTGGTCCCCTATTTCCATCCAGTGTTTATTATTTCTCACGCGACAGTAAAGTGCAAAGCCCATTTAGGTAGAGCAATGAAAGCAAAAATTAGTAGAACGTGAGGATGTTTCACTATGCGGTGGGGGGCCCATCGAGCAATAGGTGCCTTTTTTTTGGATGTGAGCTGAAACAGCAAGTACAACAATCATGTAGGTTTCTGATCTAATATTTAAATGTTCTGAGATCAATTATTTTTGATACTTCTCTAATTGCCTTGGATGTGGGAGAGTACATTTATCACTATAATGCAGTGTTTACAGTCCTAATAATTAGAATGAATATTTGGCTAGTACGGTTGCATAATCCGGTTACATATTTTAAAAGATGATTTTTTTCTCTCTGTAATTAGCTCTAATGGATTGTTTTAAGGCGAATGACAGAAGATTAATGAGGTGATGCGAGTCCATAAATGTGTGTGTATGAATTTAAACCCCGGCATGATGCATTTCTTGGAAATGTGTGTGAGCTGCATCACTTATAATAATAAAAATAATAATAACTGATGTCCCAGTGTTTCAGATTGCATACACAACGACTTGTTTTCCATTGAGTACCGCTGTGTATTCCGTTGAACATTTCATACCTCCCTTATAGATACATTGTAAAAAAATGTGCTTTGAACAACTGTTGGCAATTGTGCAAAAATGCCATTGTCATTTGTAGGATAATTGGCAGAAAGTTACGAAACTATTAGTATAATTATTAAACAATTATGCTCCTTAAATGTCATGAGAAGGGATTGATCAGCATTAAAGAGCAATAATTTAAAAAACAACAGCTCCAATCAGCTGACGGCTGAATTTTAAATGTGTAGTGGACACTGGTGTGGTCTGTCAGTGGTTATAAACAAGGTTTTAAAAGGCAAGTTGTTGTTGTTGTTGTTGTTGAAGGTTGGTGGGTTAGAAGCAAAACAAAATAAAGAAAAAAGCCTAAACATTTTTTTTTTTAAAGGGCATGCAAGGGCACACATAAACAACTTATTGAGTGTGTTATCAGCAAAACACAATGCATATAAAACCTTAATCACTTGCTGTGCTGGTTTTATGAATCATGCCCAGATCCAGTATGCTGCACAAAAAGCTCCTTTATTTTTCCAAGAACAAAATAATCAGTGTTTTATTTGGCCTTTAACAAGGGACGACAACAAATTAGCTTTTATAGCCGAAAAGGAACCGAGGCAACTTTGGAAAACTTAGCCAAGGGGGGGGGGGGGGGGGCCTTCAGTTTTTGCCAGTGTGCATTGGATGCCGTGTGGATCTGGTGACCACACAAGGAAGCTAATCACTGATAGCCACGGTCCCCCGGCCCACTGGGCTCAACAGTGTCACGGTGCGTATTGCTGATCAATTTCCCACCCGTTTTATTTGGGAACTGTGGTATATCTGGTCAAATAAACAATCCAGATTGCTGTTGCTGTGGAGCGGGCCGAGCCGAGAGAGCATCGATTGTCATTGTCCCGCCTGTGTTTCAGAGCGCCGAGGCGGAAGAGAAGAGGCCGACACCAACAACCCCCCCTAATCGTCCTTTTACCTAAACCCTTGCTCTGAAAAACTGAAAAGAACTGTAACTCAGTAGGGAGTGGAATGCTGAAGAGCCTCCAACCTTAACAGATATGAGGTACAATTTACGTCCCATGTTTGCCTGACGCCAACATAAAATTTGATGTTATGTTCTCAAACCTAATGGTCGCAACGATAACAAAAATGTGTTCATTTTAACAGAAGCGGTAAATTCTTCCATTTAAAGTCTCATACATCACAAGAACCCGAGACACGTCAGACATCAGAGGCTGTTTTTTTTTTTTTTCTCCCTCCCCCCCTGACGGAAACTTGTGGGAGGAAGTGAGCAACTTTGGTGGCTTGGCAGTAACGAACCACGCAATAGAGTCTGGTCACGTTCTCATCCGAAAGTCCAGATCTCTCCTCCAGATGTAGAGCCATAATGCAAAACCCAACACCAGATAGGGTTTTTTTTGGGAGTTGGGGTTGGGGGGGGCTCTCATCGATCAACTTCAGACTTGAAGCGACTGCCGGGGTCAGGGGGCGGGGGGGGGAGGAGAGTCTCATTATCTGTGACGCAAGGCAGCTGAACACCCACCGCCTCCACACCTGGACCAGCGTGGCAGATTAACAGTTTAATGCTTCTGAAGACAACACAGTGTTGGATCGAGAACATGTTGAAGGAGTATCTCGCACAGAATCTAACCTGTGGTTGAGATCTATATACTCATCTCCAGGGCTGTTGGGGGGGGGGGGGGGGGGGGGTGCACTACTCGAGGTACGACGATGATTCAACATCGTATTTCAAATATTCTGTATCTTTTGTCGATTTCGAACAAGTATTGTGCAAAGTGAGAAAATAAAAAAGACTAAATACGTTAAATACATAAAAAATGTCTTTGACCAAGCCAAGACTAGTCTGTACTAAATATAGACAATAAAATCACATTATGGGCAAGATAAGTTTGCATCAACCTGAACGTTCAATCTTTTAATTTGTTCTGACTCTATTCCTGAAAAACTGCCAAAACATATTCTAATGATTGCGAAACACATTTTTATTTTGATACGAGGTAGTTTTAAGTTTCTTCTGACGGGGGAAAAAAAACATCTAGTCACTAGAATGAATCAAGATTCTAGTGGTTCATTAAATTCACCTCTGGTCAGCCTCAAACCTTCCACAACATCATTAAAACTAGAAGAGTCTTTAAAGGTTTTCAAAGTAAACTCAAACAAACCCTCCTTTATTTACCTGCCACACTGTACAGTGTGCTCCAGATTACCAGCAAGGGGTTCTGCAGCCATGCATCATTTCAGTAAGCACCATGAACTTTTTTCTTTTTTAGCATTGACAGCATTATTAAATGTGTTCTACATGCCAGATTGCCTTTAATGGTTTTGATGCATCCCTGACACCCGTCAGCAGAATATAGAATTGTAGAAACATGTCGTGTCAAATGTCAAACCAGTAAAAAGCTTTCTGCGGCGACCGAGTTGAGGAACATCAAATCAATCTGAAGAATGCGTCTTTTCCGTGGGAGTCCTCCCCCCCCCCCCCCCCCCCGCCCCGGCGTACCAGAAGGATGTGACCTTCTGTCGGGGCGGCTGTGGGTTCAACCCTCTTATCTTCAGTCCAAAATGAAATTTTTTTTAAAAAAAGAAGCAGTTTTAAGATCCAAAGTAATCTTGTGGCCTGTCCTCTCTGATATTTATCAATGGTAGAAACATGTTTCCAGTTAATTTAGACCAGTGAGAGGTGGATGGGTGAGGGGGGGGGTCGGATGTTATAGGAGGCATAGTTCCTACACGTAAATACCGAGGAGAAACATGATCTAAATGCTTATTAATTGCTGCGAGGGAATAACATGGGGGAGCAAACGTTCAGAGCCTGTGTTCATTCAACCGTTAAAGCACAGGGAGAGGATGTACATCTCTGAGCAGCTTAATGAAAGCCATCTCACTGTAGCTTAAGAGATGCAATCCTCTGTACTCCTCGTTTTCAATTCATCGTCAACTAAAGAGCTCGGGTCACGGGGAGCCACTCACCGAGGAGACGCGTCTATTCACAGACCTCACGGCGCCGCTGTGGCGTGAAAGAGCGGAGAGACGCCGTGAATCGTGACCTGCAACTGCTGCTTTATTCTAGTCTGAATCCTCCTGTGAAATAAACACATATTGTGCAATTCAATGTACCTTAAAGCGCGGGCCCATAATGCCAAGTACACGAGGTCCTTCAGGCACGGGGGGGGGGGGGGGGGGGGGGGTGTGTCTGTTTGGGTTCGGCACTGTGGGATGAAACGGATGGGAGGCAGAGGGCAAGGACACGCGCAGAGGGAGGTCCGGTGCAGATTGCTCCGCCGCCTCTTGGGGGAGACAAAACGCAGCGGAACCTTCAGCGCGTCCTCCCTCATCCCGGCATGCGAGCGGCAGCCAAATTTGACCATTATTCACCCCCCCCCCCCCCCCCCCCTTCAGCCGCCCACACCGTCTTTAGATGAATTCTGATGTCAGAAACAGGCGTAACTCCTAACTAAATCCGCTGGGCCGCGGGGGGGGGGGGGGAATGCGGGATCTTGGAGAGGTCAGTGCCACAGGCTGCCGTGCTGCCACCTCAAATGACAATGGATGAGGCTAATAGCTGGAGGAGCCATAAAGCCTTATCAGATTAGAGTCACAATGAAACCATAACATATTACTGCTGGCTAAACACCATTATGGGGGGGAAGTCGGTGATAGTATCTTGACAGGAGTTTTACCATCCTGCTGTTTTTATTCCTTGCTGTTGTTTGTGCTCCACAAGCTCCCCCCCCCACCCCCATACCTGCAGGTTTAAAAATGAACATGCCTGTATGTTGCATTTTTGTCCCTTTTGTGTGAAACATAAATTCCCCACCACCACCACCACCACCACCCCCACGCCCCCCACCACCAACGTCCATGTGCGTTTGATAGAATTCTCCTCGGTCCCCTCTGCATTCATTCGGCAGCCTCTAAGCAGCCGCGGCTCCGCCTTCAGCTGCCTCTGGTTTCAGCCTGCAGGCCGTAGTGAGAGCCAGCTCGGCCTGGACACACACGGCCAACCCCCGCGCACACGGGCCTACCTGTCACGCCGCCTAATACGCTTTCAATTGTCTGTTCAAGCTATAGAAATGGGAACAGTTTCCCCCCCCCCACTGTGACCACTGAGATATGTTGCCCACAGGGACGTTTATTTATGTGTGACCCGGTAATATTCTAAGCACGAGAGGCAGAATAAACTGGCTAATAAATTAACTCTTCGAATCAGTCCCAATATAAAAGATGAAATACTGTTCACATAATACATAGATCAAATAAAGAAAATACACCACGTGGGACTAACTTGTACTATTCAGGAGGTTAGTGTAAAGGTGCAAAACATAAAGTAAATTGTCATGAAATGTAACAGAATAACACGTGGAACAATTAAATCAAAGCAAATAAGAGGACTAAAAATAGAAACCCGTGTTCTATCCCCGTCACTCTCACTCAGAAACCCTCAAAACAAAATGAAACATAAAGGCAATAAAACATAAAAAGCCTACCATAGAATAGGCTGGCTCTAATGTTTGTTCAAAACATTTATATTTGAATGAAACTTTACCAAACATTTCAGAGTACATCTAATAAAAAATGTATTTGTTTAATGTGATTAACTAAAAGTTATTCAGTGTTAAAATCCTGTTTTTGCGGCAGGTAGACTGACGCAGGGCTTAGCCAATCAGCTGGCCTCAGGTGTGTGATTGAAATGCCCAGGGGCGAGCTTATCTGCCCTTTAACCTGCGTCCTAACAGTGGGCTGCTGCCATTTTACCTGCCTTGCCACATGTGTGTCTAGAACTGGGGAAACATGACGTCATCTCTTACCAACAGGGCAAAATGGCCTTTCACGAACCAGCTGCCCACAGGAAAACCGCATCCCAAAATCGTCTACAACAAATGTCCTCGGGGTCTCAGCGTAATCTGCAGGCTTTATACTAGTCACATACTACATTATGAATTCAGAATCACTGCAGTGCGCTCGGAGGGGCTCTAAAGGGGGGGGGGATTCTGTTTTTCTATTTACAGTGATTGATGTGAGAAACTTAAGTACATTAACATCTCTCTGCTTATGATTAGACATGAGCGTGTTTACGAAGGCTTATGATGTGCAAATTTAAATAAGACAAATTCCAGCGAGCCTCCTTTGCCACATGTGGCTTTCTGTCTCTCGCTCCGTGCTGTGGAGGTCGTTGGGGTCAACGTCTTTCCTGTTTGGCAGATTCACAGGCCCAATGGAGAGCAAGCAGGCAACAGATTTTGGTCTTCCCTTCTGGAGAGCACCTGGAGCATTATACGCCCCCCCCCCCCAACACACACACACACACACACACACACACACACACCACACACACACACACACACACACACACACACACACACACACACACACACACACACACACACACACACACACACACACACACACACACACACACACACACACACACACACACACACACACACACACACACACACACACACCACCCTGCATTGGAGGGAATGACAAGCTGATTTGGACCTTTGACCTTCACAGTGGAAGACTGAGTGGGAGTGTGTGTCAGGTTTTTTGTGTGAGTCAGTGTGTGTGTGTGTGCATGCATTCTTGGGTGGGATTGTATGTTTTACATGTGCATGCTCTAATATACACACACACATGCTTACGTACATATACATAATGGACAGAAGGGTTAGAACAGAGTTTGAGTGATTATAGGAAGATTAGTAAAAGCAGTTCTCACATCATTCCTGACAGACGGGTCATTTACGAATTTAAATTCATGTCCATTTGATTTAAACTAGGAGTATAACATTATATTTAAAAACAATGTTATGGACGCACTCCTCTCTCTTGAAATCTCTGGTTATTGTAAAAACATTGTTAAATGTTTTTACAATACTACTTGCAATCTTTCTGAGCATTGGAATGCCATGTATTGCTATTGAAATCCACAGATATTCCCCATTAAATATTTATGACTGTATAAACTCTTTCAGCCATGTTTTGGTCCAGGGCAATATTACATTGGCCAAACCTACAAACCCATTGGAGTGAAGACATATACATAGACAATAAATATAAATCAAGCATTAAGTAAATAATATATGTACATATATATTAATAAATACTGAACCACTCAAATATTCTTTTAGAAATACACAAAGGAATCTACAGCATCGTATACTATTGTTTAAATGAAGCTTTTAAGTCAAATATGACACAAATCCTTTTTGAGGAGTAAAAACTTGATCGTGACATTGAACTCGTACCTTTTCTGCTGTAATTTATTTCTAGTCACGAATTGTGTTATTTTTTCAGTGCCTATCGACTAATTCTGAGATGAAGAGTTAAAAGAAAATTGCCTCTTGGCTGCAGCGAGGGAAGTGTCATTGGAATAATAATAATAATACGTATTTAGTTTAGCCCCGTGGATATCTCACTCTGAAAGCCATAAAGAACACGTTAATGTTTGTTTATTGGGAGACCTTGGTGCAGATCTTTTATCACACGTATGTGTATGGGGGCCATTCTATGTGTACAGTATGTTTGAATAGTAACTCCATACAGACACCCCTCACCTCCCATTACCAACACACACGTAAGACTGTTCTCACAATACTGAACAAAAGGTATACTGAGTAACAGTTTTTCTGTGGTTTCGATATGACAAACAGCAAGGTATAATAAGAAAAGGCTTTTTTAATACCAAGTAACAAGGTAATGTACCCTATAATAAGTCATATTATATGCTTCAATGGTTTCCGCAGGATCAAGGGTTGAATTTGCACTCGCATTACAAGTGATAGATTTGTTTTTTTTTAATAACGGACGCTATAAATCATGAATCCTCACAAGGGAAGGGATGTTTTTTACTTTAGTCTCGGAAGAAACAGAGAATTCATCGGAATAACATGAGAAGAACAGTGGACTATGCATGAAGTGACTAATTAGGGCATACTACGACTAAACAGACAAGAAAAGCCTCCTTATATATTATTAGATGTTTAGAAGATGCAACAAATGATCACATTGAAAATAAATGGAACGCTAACTCATCTCACTTCCCAGACCTCCAAAAAGTGGGTTTTGAGCGTGTGCTTCAATAAGCTTGATCACTATTTGCTCAACTCATTTGGTGCTAGATAGCGACTTAACGGAAACGTATTCAAACGAGTCTTCAAGATTATTACTTAAATACAACACGTAACTGATCATGACAGGTGTAGGTTTTTATGAGATCAAAGTTTTAACGGAAAAGTGCTGTACACTTATGTCGGTGGACACATCGTTGCGTAAGCATGGGTTTAATTTAAAGGGCCGGTTGCACTGAGCCAAGTGCATTCCTCTTGTGTATCTCTTTGCATTTATCGTATTCGTTTTTTGAGTGCCGCGTCTGCAGCGAATCAATGAACCCATTGTTTA
Organism: Pungitius pungitius; assembly: GCF_949316345.1. Lineage (NCBI taxonomy): Eukaryota > Metazoa > Chordata > Actinopteri > Perciformes > Gasterosteidae > Pungitius > Pungitius pungitius. The sequence goes on from NC_084904.1 coordinate 2,809,568, forward strand.
CCTTCACCTTCAATCCAAGACAAGTTTCTGGCCGTGTCCTTCTACGTGATGTAGGTGTGTATCGTACAATGCTTGAGCATCGATTAGCTGCATTAGCACACAAACAAAATACTGTCAGTCTGTGCGGTGAGAGGGGATATGAGCGGTCTGCCACTGACTGCGCTCAAGGCATCGCGCTGAGCTGTCCTTTTGATAACCGATCAGATCAGGACCCCGAGAAATAGCCCCCACGAACACTGCTGATGCTCCTACAGTGGGAATGAAAAATAACGGATAATGTTGTTGATGAAGAGCGCAGAGGGCGGTTTGGGGATTCTTACAAATGTCTCTACGTCCCCCAAAGGGGCCCCTGGCAGAAAAGGCTTGGGAAGCACGGCTCTGTACTGTGGGGGGCACATTAAAGGCTTATTGTCTGTACTCTGTACTGTACTCTGTATGTTTTATTATACGTCAACTTGTGTTTACTCCACTTCCTTTCTTTCTAAACACAAAATTGTATCAGCTGTAAACAGAACTTTCTTTTGTTTGGGGCTTCAAGAGAGCGTGATATTTGTATATGCAAAAGGTTTTTTATTGTTTAGTCTGTCTTTTGTTAAAGGTGGTGATGATTAAAAAGCAATGGGGGGGGGGACATGATCACGACCTCATTTCTTCTGATAATCTTATTTCACGGATGGAAATGTCCTTAACGACGCGCTCGCTGGAAGGTGCACGTGGAAATTCTCCGACAGGTGCTTTTGAATTTTTGATGTGTTTTTGTCGCTTTGATCCAAAAACACCCACAGCGTTCAAGAGGAGATGGACACGTCCGCAGGCCCAGAACTCGCACCAGACTAACCTGCCCGTCGATGAAGAGCACTACAGGTGAGAGAGGGGTTGGCCTTCGGTCCTCATTGCAGCCAAAGAAATATCTTGAGATTTTTTTTTTTAAATTGATCAAAAGCCGTTCTGCTCGGGTCCCTCTTGCAGACTGCACACCTGGCACTCTTTATAGTTTAAGGGGCAGATGAAAGCGGGAGAAGCCTCGTAAACTGTGATTGCACCGTCCGCTCCGTGAGCGCCTCGCACCTGATTACACATCGGGGGGGGGGGAGGTAGGGGCCACAGTGGGAGCCTCCGAGAGACTCGGGTGGCTTCTGATTGATTTTGAGATTGTATCGACGCTTCCCCGGAGGCTCATTAATCATTAGCTTTTAACCCCTTTTTAGTACCACGGTCTTTTCTCGTGCTCTACTTTACAAAAGATCTCAAGAGTGTGAGTTTAAATTCCACAGTGACACAAATACGCCAAACAAGCAAAACCTTTCAGCGACGTAAATGACAAGCTGACGTGGCATGATCCCTTCAGGGCGAGGTGAGCAGTCAAAGTGTGTCGGACAACTCCGTCTCAGTGCAGTGCGTTAATTGGATCCTCTCGGGCAGGGGCAGAGAATGCAGATGTGCAGCCAGCTGGTTGCCAGATGTGTACGTTGGTTGCAGCTTTACGGTGCGTCCAACACCATCGCCTTCTCTCTTTAGCGCATGGATTCGGTTCAGAGAGGCGTGAACATTTGACCCGCTACCACGCCGCCTCTGAGCTCGAGAGTTGGTACTTTTGGGGGTTAACTGCCCGAGGGCAAAAATAAAAAAATAAAAAAGTTGCCACCCACATTGCTGAACGTCCATTTTGTCCCAACTCCGAGGAAAGGTTTGTGACGCCGGGTGTCGGCATTCGCTGCATTCCCCCGGCCTCGTTGTTATCTCAGACTCCTTTGGGCAGGCCGGGGATCCAGTTGTTGTCGCACCGCGGGTAGGAAACCCCCTTTTTGGTTTTTTTTTCTTCCTGGAAGCCGAACAAAGAGCCACCAAGGTTGAAAAAAAAAAAAAAAAAGGTCGTCGGTACCAGAGCATTGTTAGTTTAGGGTTTTTGTCTCAGGCCCCCCCCCCCAGGCAGGGTCCGTCCTCGGTTGCTCTGGGCTGACCTTAATGAGGAGTTGAATCAGTCCTTCAAACCAACACACAATATTCTTTTCCCCACAGTGAAGAGGAGTTAATCAGGGGAAATGTTCTTTCTTGAAAACACACACACACTTCACACACACACACACACACACACACACACTTCACAGGGCAAAACCCCCTTTGTAACTTTCCGGGTACGAGTAAAGACAAATTACTTTTAACTTCTTCACAGTAACTTGTTTCATTAAACACTTTTTTATTACTTATTTGCCCAATTTAGGAGCAGAGTGGTCCCTTACAGTTTGCCACTGTCCATCAGATGTTAAATGAACAGTGGCTGCTGTCCATTAAATCCTAATCAGTAGTTTTATTAACCGTTTTCTGATCCCAGATATAATCTACTCGAGACTGGTTTGCAGTTTTTTTTTTTTGTCTGTGACCTTCTGAAGTTCAGGAGGCCCTTTCTCGTTCATGGAATACATCAAATAAAATGTGCTGCAGATCCAAGTTGTCTACTGGATTGCTGTCTAACATCATCGGGATGATTAGTGCAATGGAGCACGCCTCCCCGTAGGTTTGAGCATGTGACCCCCACAATGGACCCCACCTCATTAACTTTGACCCATCACATTTCCTAATGTACCCGGGGATTTAAACCTCACTTCCTAATATAACCACAAGGCTCGTGCTTTCTTGGGTTATTCCCACTGGCTCACCTCTGATGGACGCAATGCTGACGCAGGCAAAAAGAACCACTTCTTTTAACCCTTTTGGAATTGCAAGAAAGTGTTTTTTTAATTTAAAAGAAATGGGATTTCTTAAATTAAAAAGAATTACAGGATTTGAGATTTTTTCCTAATGCATCGGGGCTACCAAATTGCTAAATACTTAGCAAACTCAAGAAATCATGCTTGCTTTGTCATAATAACTGTATTTTGCCTGGACAAATGCTCAAGGACCTGCACTGGAGTCTTGGATTGGTTTATACTCACGGACAAAAAAACGTGGAAATCTTATGTATTATATATATATAATTTAAATATGTGAAAATATTATACACATATTATATACCATATTTTCAGTATATCAACAGTCCACTTAACAAAGATCAGCACTAATGGTCTCACGCCGTGAAATCATTCCGATGGTAACTGAAGCGCATAAGGGGGTCTTTGCTTAAATGTATTTTATTTTAAGACAGACACTACAGTGACAGGATGAAACAAAAAATTAATTAGTAAAGCTCCCCTACAGGTCAAATTTAAGATTACACGAGAAGAAACAGGATTTAAATGATCAATCAAATCCTGCAGCAGTGCCCCTTAATTGGGAGACGCACCATGGGATTTCTGCAACTCAACAAAAAAAAAAAAAGTCTCCTCAGTCTCTTGGAATTCTAATTAATTCTTTCCTAATGTCAGTATTAGTATGACTACTAATTTATCGAGTGCATATTTGCGCTGTGGGCACAATGAAAAAACAGATTTGAAATGGCCTAAGTCCGACCGACCGATTCAACCCACTGCCCCGAGCTGACAGGCTTACAATCAGATGCAGATGGTTAATTGGACCTTGGGACAAGACAGGTAGCGGTTGCAAATGATGCGCATGTCCCGTTGCCATCCCCGGCTGCAATCCACTCTTTGTGAATTTGCCCCTGAGGATCTCCAATCCGTGCACGGGGTCTATTAATATTGACCCTGAGAGCTGAAACCCTCATATAGAATATTGATGCCCCGTAAAGCCATTGTGCACAGGATGATTTGTGCTGCACATGCTTCCCCATTGATCGTTTTATTACAGCTGCACGCGTTGAGACTTCATCCATCAACCAGCAGTAATGAGTTTTTACATGCAGACTCAATTCATCCAGGCGTCTAGCTTACTATGTGGCAGTACAGCGCGAGGCTGGGTGCTCCATCGGAGGATGCGCGAAACGGTTTGCTTCAAGCTACCAGCCTGCCGTCTCTCAGCCCTACAGCACAAACATCGGATCAATGAGCTTTACCACTTGTTGGCAGAGACAGACTATCGTGCTCCCGTAGAAGAGCAGACGAGACGTCCCTGGTGCGAGCTGTGCATGGACACCGATGAGCTGCGCTGCCGCATGTTGGCGCGGCCAATTAGCGTCACTTCTGCGCGTTAGAGAGCGGCACGCAAAGGAGGAAGGTGACCAGCGGGCAGCAGGGCGGACATCGTGCCTCTGCTCAGAACGCCTCACTGACGCGCTAATGACGTAATGGTGACGTGACGCAGTGTGTTCAGACTGTCCAACGGACCAATGGTTTACTTCTAAATATAAATGATGGCGAGCGACATAAGAGGAAAACACGCTCTATACAGAATATAATGTACTGTAGAAAATCTATTTCACTGATTCTGGGATTTGAAATTGCCTGAAGATAATGTGGTGAAATATTCACTTCAATGGAATAGCTTCAAATAACATTTGCATTTGTTGTTAATGCTTTCCGGCAGTAGCTTGTGTCGTTGCGTACGCTGTAAAGTAGATGAATACAAGATGTGTTGCTTAGGTGCAACCTCCGAGTGAACACTTTACATACACCAGAGCTAGTTTGGCACGCAGTGAGCCGCACATACCGATGCATTATCAAGCACGCCCCCATATGTGATTTTGAACACAAGCCATGGCACTCCGTCCTGGCATCACACCAGGGAGTTCAAGGTCTTTTCAGAGATTTTCACTAACACTATGGGGCCTCCTGTGGACCCTAATTTAAAGCACATAGACATTTTTTTTTTCTTTTTCGCCCCATTGGAAGAACTTGAATCCCACCATGCAAATAGGAATTATTCACAGCTGTTTTTGCTCTCGAAATTTTGGCTCCCGCCTCTTAGTGGGAGCCAGAGACGGGTTATGTCCCGACAGCTAATGATAACAAAAAGAGTGCCCCTTGCCCCCTCGGGGCGCACGACGCCGCCAGATGTGTTTCAACTGAGCTAATGAAAATTTGTCAGTCCACATCGGACATGTTGGACCTGGCAGCTCGAGCGGCTGCAGCGCGGCGTCTGAATCCACGGAGGCTCCATTAAAGGAGATACGCTGATCAATACTGCAAACACAAATGAGAAACGGCATCATCTTTATTGATGAGGATCTTCTCGAACTTCACGGGGGAAGCTCTCAATAGACACGCCGAGAGAGGTTCATCTTTGTCACATTGTGTTGGGTTGAATGGGCCTTTGCCTTAAATACGCGAGCACGACTTGAAGGGATTAAAACGGTTCCCTCGTGATATCTGATGCAATTACGGGGGGGGGAAGCTTTTAAGATAAAATAGGAAAAGATAAAACTGTAATCATCTCTGCGGGGGAGATGGTTGTTGGAGCAACGATGAGCACACGATACATTAGAGGAAGGAATAGTGGAACAGAAGAAATAGAATATTGCGGTTACAGAGCATTGTGGGGTTGTGGACGTGTCTCTGCGTAGCCATACTACACATTTTCATTACAACAAAAAACATGTTTGTACAAAATAGGTTTTTCCTCTCAAATAAACTGCCTTGAATTCCATTACGAAAAGGGATTTCCTGTTTGTATCATATCTTTTTGTAAGGAAACTGGATTTCTTTTCTTTTTTTTATAGGCATTGTGTACATTGACAGTAACATGGACATTGGGAAGGCAGAGCTCCTGAATCAAATGAGCTTTGTATGTTCTGCGGTGGAGACACAACGGGCCCGTTGTACACAGTCTGTCATTTGCAATCTGGTCGATCTGCAGTGAATGGCCTGTTCCGCAGGGCTGCCCCCCCCCCCCCCCCGAGAATGTAAGGCTCATGCAAGCTCTGGTGCCCAAAACAACAGGAGGAGAAATCTCTTATATTGTATCTCTGGGTATAAATTTGCATTCCTAATTTCTTCGGCGCTTAGCTGGCAGCCCCACAGGCCGATACAGATGTCTCTGGCAGTGGCCTGAGTCTTCATTAATATGTATGCTGACAACCAAGCAAAAAGAATAATGAAATTGCTGCTCTCTGGTTACCGCTTGCGTTGGCTTCCCGAGTACTGGGGAGAGCCTCGCGCTGTCCAAGCGCTCCCCGTGAACCCTCCCTCTCCTCTCGCTCCTTCTCCCTGATCAATCTGGAACCGAGGCGGGTGGTCAGCTGTTATTAAGAGACATTTAAAAGAGGATCCTTTACCCGCTTGGTCTTTAATGGAATTGTTTAAGTATCGGAGCTCACGTCGCGCCGTGTCAGGGAGGGAGACCTCTTTTGTTTGAGAAGAGGAAACAGTGATGGGATTGTTCGACGGCTTGCTTTTTTTTTTTTCTTTCTTTTTTCCCCCTCCTTCGGTCACATCTTAGACAAGTTAACCTCTTTAATTAAGAGTACTTAGCTGTGTGGGCCCAGGACGGGGCAGGAAGCGATTGTTGAGACCCTGCCAAGCTGGATCGGGTTTCTCGTCGGCCCATGCCTCCAGCCAAGGCTGAATGGGAGGCTGGCTTGTCAGCAGATGCTGTGCTCAGGGATCAGTGTCTCCCTGTTGGGTTACAAGAGCCCCTTTTCCTCAAGACAAGAGAGAGGGGGGGCGGGCGGGGGGGGGGGGGGGGGGGGGGACAGAGGACGAGTAAAGGGTGTAGTGGCGAAACAAGGATGAGGGGCGATATGCGCTCTGATGTTAGAAACTGAATACATCGTCTGTCAGTTTGCAGAGCAGTGGCCTCCGCTGGGACGGCATCAGCAGCGGTGGCAGCGTATCGGAGTCTCCTTAAGAGCGCGACACAAGCCAGTCACTTGGCGCAGGTCAGTTGGCAGGGAAAAATACGGCAGCACTGCGCCGGAGGAGGAACGCACAGCTCAACACTAAACTGTACTAGTGGACAAAAGGCGAATAAATCGAGAGAGATATGAGATGTTTTAGTTAAAACGCCGCGTTACCTTGTGGCTGATGCAGCTGTCAAAAGTAACTATGGACGCTCCGCATTCCACATGAAGAGGTGTCGAGCCGATGAAGTGAATTATTCTTCTTGCGTGAGCCCCACATAACGAATCACGGCTCCAAGTCTTCAGTTCCGGGCAATAAAAAGATCTGAGCATGGTCCTTTCAGCCAACGTCCGACCCTAAATGAATACATGCAAAGTCATGTGGTTTATGTACTGAATCTGTACTGGTTTCCTCCCGGGGTTTCTGATACCCTTAGTGCGCTTTGTTCTTGTGGTGACATGGAATGTTCTACGGGGAATACCCCATAATCTCTGTGTTTATTGGTCCGATTGGCAGACATGGAGTGAGACGACCGCTCTGTGGAAGCGGAACGCGGCTCGGTACAGTTACGACTGGAGAAGCAAACACTGCTAGTGCTGCAACACAAGCCGATGTGATCACATGATTCATTTAACTGTATCAGCGTTCGCCCGCAGCTCAACGCGTTTGTATTGAGCCTGATGTCAGATTATTGTGAAAAAAAAAAATCAAATTCAAACTTTTTTTCATTTACACAATACAATGAGCACGCAAATTCATTTCAAACTTTCAGTTTTGTGGTGTAATTTTCACTGACATTTGTATCCTATCCCGATCAGTATTGTTTTTGTCTTGTCTATAATATATATATATTTTTTTTAAATACCTCCCAGGGCTCTGAATTGTAAATAATATACTGCATGTATATGTACAAAAATGTTTAAATATAAAATATATAAAAGTGAAATCAATGGCAATATTTGGTTTCATTCAGAGCATGTCATCATATTTCCTAACGTAATATTATTTACTCCTCTATATTTTCTATTCGTATATTCAATAACATAAAAGTTCTAACCATTCTGACATTCACGTTAATTGTGTGCATGTAGGAGTTCATGTACAGCATGTGATGGTCCTGGATAGACAATGTTCTTTGTCCATCATCTCCCTGACGGGGGACATCTTCTTTACCTGCGAACTGGACCTGGCTCCCGTCCCAGTGGATCAGTGTCCGGGGAACACCGCCGTATAGAGTTTCGTTGTCATGAACCACGTACACACAACTGGGGGCTACAAGAGTTCAAAGTTCTTGGGTGTCCTATGGGACAAACCAGAGTGAAACGATAGACTTATTTTGGTCTAAATGACTTCAAATGACTTTAAAATGATACCCTCCAAAGGGTAGACTCTAGAAGGCCTAAATGGTAATAACGTTCATTACGTTCGCCCCCACAAAATCTTCGCTAGAGCCGTGTATTTATCTTTGAAAAGGGGAAAAAGGTGTGTTGCAGGTAACATTTTAAATGTGCACCTGTAGATATAAGTGTTTCCTGCACGACGTTTTTTTCAGTGATCAAACGAAATGAATGTCTGTGTCTAATTGGGTTTTCTCTTTGAACTCTAAATCAATCTTTACCATATGAGCCGAGGTTTTGGTTGAAGGGAAAATTGAGTTGGATGGCAACCTCATTTCCCAAGTACACCACAGGGTTCAAGCACCTTGCAGCCTGTGGTCAGTGTCTGCTCCCCCCCCCCCCCCCCCCCCCCATTTCCACGGTTTCTCCTCGCTCCCTCGGGAATTGAAGAATTCACCTCTTGGGGACCTTTTGAAGCTCAAAAAGGTGGCAGCCCCGCTCATTCCTCCCGGATTAACAACTCACCGCAGCCAACGCGATGCACATGTCCACGCTCCTCGACTTCATTCCGCGGCTGTGATCGATTCCTATTCGTTCACAACGGGAGGCAACGGTAATGAGCATAGATGGAGTGAAAAGCTTTAGGCTTTTCGTTTCATTTTAGCGTTTTAAGATCCCCGCGTCTACAACAGAGCCTCCATTGTCCAAGAGTCCCACGGTCCGACGTGCAAAGAGACATTTCCTGCATCGTGACATGTTTTAATGCCAACGTCAACAGCGGCAGCGGCTCAATTGAAATGGAAAAGTCATCTGAAATCAGGAAGGGGCTCCAGCGAGCGGCCTGTGGAAGCACTCAGGCTCATCTGGAGCTGTGTGCCGCAGCACAGGGGGGGGGGGGGGGAGGGGGGGGGGGATTCAGACTCTACCTGTAACTCATTATACCCGGCAGCAGACACCATCCACATTTTCATCTTTCTCCGTTTGCAGTTCCGCGAAAAAGAGCAACGGATTCAGGGCGTTAGCCGACGCAGCTGCCCCCCCCCCCCGACTTCCTTCCCCTTAGCTGGCCCCCCCGACTGCGCACGATTAAAGACAGATTGCGGCCTGGGACTCTGGCCTGGCCCCGCATGGAGCAACAAATGACAAGGAACATGCCCCATCCCGGGTCCGCGGGACTTTCTACCGATTTAGTCTTTAAGTTGCCGTTCGGAAGCCATGAAACGGAAGCAGGTTGGCATCAGATGTTTCTTTTGGCTTTTCGTTATTATTCGGAAGGATGCGAGACGCGCACTTGGCTGCAGACGCCTGCGTTGACATTGTGACGGTTTCAAACAAACATGTGCACTGGTGTTTTGTAATGAAACTGCGCAGACATTTCATAGTGCGTGCAAACAAGGCCGTGCAGCGTCTGGAACGCATTACGGGCACGTTACAGTGAAATGAGATCATTTTAACAGACAAACTACAAAAGCTGCTCTGAAGACACTTCTTTGCGTTATCGGCGCCGCAGTTGCATCCTTTGGTTTTCTTTGATTAAGGTGAGCTACATACCCCCAGATCAAGCATCTTCTTTAATTATCATTTCATACTTTTTCCAACCTTTTTTCCCCCAAAACGCATCAAGCCCCTTAGGCTCGGGTTTCACGTGTGGTTTTCCCCGTCTGACAACTGAAACGCTCCAAACTTTGGCATCGCCGCTGTCCGGGCCGCAATCCAGAAAAGCCCCAAAAATGCTCTACAATGTTCAACGTCGATCCGTCATCCTCTAGTTTAGACACAGCATTAACAAGCTAGCTTCTCGCCGCACGGTCCGATGGATTGGGTAAAATAAATGAGCCGTACTAGTATGATTAATATACCGAGCGTTTCATGGGGGCTGCTGACATTGTTTAACATTCAGCATATTCCGTTCTGTAAAACAAATGAGGTTTTAGGTCTTTTTTTTTTAATGGCAAATTGGTTTCCTGCAACAACAATTGGCTGAAAGTGTTAAGTGTTCTTGGTGGTTTGTTGTTTCCCCTCATCAGCAGAATTAAGCCCATTTATATCTTTAGTCTACCGCTAACTAGCCAGTGTCATGTTGGATAGACAATTCTATCTCAGTGAGTTTTGTCAGTACAACGCAATTTGATGAGGACTTCCTTTTGCTGTAAAGGCCGCTCTACAAAACAATGATCCCCCAAACTGTGGGGGAATTATAAATGACTCATGTAGGTCATTTTTCAGTACAGATATACTCGGTTTCATAAAATGCAGCCCCGGGAACCAGGACCACGCCCCAAACACGGCTCGTTTGTGTTTAAGTTCAATAAACCTACGCCCTACCATCCCTCCCTGCTTCCTACATCCTACCCTCGCCATCATGCAACAAACATCACGCAGCCCGTTCTGGTTATTAGCGTCGTACTTGTGCGATGCTAATGACGGCAGGTGTTTGGTTACCTAGGCAAAGGTTTCCATATGGTCTTCTTTGACCTTGAGCTCATTTCCCCGTTGGCGGCACACAGGAGCCCTGTGTGAGATGACTCATGCTCGACCCGCACGTGTACAGGACATGCATCGGTACAAAGACACCTTTAATCTACCTGTGCATTTGATTTGGCTTCCAGAGGACAGGTTGTGAGGTTCCATATATATAATATATATATATATTGTATGCGAGGGAATACATCTTTCTGTCCATTAACATGTCTCCTGCTTCGTATTAAGCACCTGGCCAATACCTTGAATCAGCTGACACTGACCGGCTTCTGAATATCGAAATGAAACAAACCGCCCAGTGTTTCCTCCAGACACCTTGTGCGAGTGTCTTTCCGGGGTCTGAATGGGGTCCCTGTGGAGTTGCCAGAAGGAGAGTCGGGGCTCAGCAAGGCCAGGTGAGCTTACCTGTCGACAGACGATAGCTGCGTTGTTCTCTCTGACTTTTCTGTTTGAAAAGTCCTCTGGATTCATTTGCAATTGCCCCCACAGCTTTGATACAGTTGCCTGGATACCGAGTCCACCTGGACTAGCATATGGTCGCAGCATGCCCCTCTTCATGTGAGACAACCACTCAGCCAAAACAGTCACACACCCCCCCGCCCCCACCCTCTCCTTCCTCCTCTCTGGGTCTCTACCTTTATCTGGATATTTGACTCTTTTGCCGTTTCCTCCCTAATGAAAATTCTCTTGTGACATAATCATGTGAATATCCTAAAAGAAACCAAATAACAAAAATGAAAGATTATGCAGCAACAGCAAAGTAAATCAAAAGTTTACCCAACCAGCCTGCAGCGGAGACACCTCAAATTGCCTCAGAGATCTTCATTTTCCCACTGATGAGGTTGGGCCCGCGTGTCTCCAGCTCGCGTCACTTCTGCAGAGAGACGGAGGGTAGACGCGCCCGGGTCTCGCCCTCCTTCTGAACATGGCTCGTGAACGTTACCGTGACAGGCGGAGAAGTAGCCTTACAGGGTAACTATGCCCCGTATGACGGATGGCTCCTACTCAGTGACTGACAGGAGGCGGGGTCACGCTGCACAGCCCCTCGGAGAGAACCAGGCGACGGATATATGAAACTTTCCCTTTCATCATCATCAAATATGAATATAAACAGAGAGCATATTTAGTTAAGAAAGCTTGTGTGTTTAGATACTTTCTCCTTTGTGTCAGCGGCGTGTGAATGAATGAATGAGTACATTTAGTGCTGGACAACAAGCACAAATTATAAATGTGATACGAATATTGTGACTTCAAAGACGTGCTCATACAGTGGGATATTTTCTCTTTGAACTATCTCATTACATTTCAGAAAAAGCAGCGCTAAGGGTGCAGATACTCGCAATTTGTTTTGCAATTTTGGAAGCATTAGGCAGCTCTGTGTGGCTCCTTTGGTCAAAGGAAAGAATTCTCAAAATGTCCCAGAATTTTCTATGAAGGCACAGCACCCATTTATGTACAACTTCCTTTTGAACTCGCCTTTTATGAGGTTTCTACGCATGGAGACGTGGCAGAGGCAGACCCAACACTCTCATTCAGTGAGTGTAGCTGCAGGGACGGACGAGAGGTCAGAGGTCAGCGGGGCACAACAGATGCAAACACCTGCAGCTGCTGTCAAGACTGATGTCGGCAAAGCAAATTACTGATAAGATTAGCATGTGTAGGGAAAACCTGTTCAGACAAAGGGAATGATGGTGGATAGTGGTTATTCAGAATGGTTATTCAGAATTTCAGAGTATGCCGGTGATGACTTTGCCTGATTCTAACATTAAAACTTTTGAAATCGTTAAGCTATGGAGAAAATCCTCAAATCCTTTTTTACTTCTTTCACCTGCAGACACTCAAATTTACAAAATTTGACAAAACCTTGATCGAAGGTATAAATTCAGCTTTAATACTACCATTGTTGATATACAGCTTCTGCTACTACTCCATCCTTGGGTACCATGTGACAAATCATATGCGACCTTACAGTTTTGTCTGATTTTACCCACAGAGAACACTCCTGTGTATTCTCTTCACTTATGAATGGCCAAAGTGAGAGGTTTCAGTTTGTTGATGAGGGAAGAAACCAAAGAACGCAAAGTAAACCCTTTGAGTATGAGTAAACTCTGTCAAAGTGTCTTTTAGAGCCTTTAGCTAGAGCGTCGCTCTTTGGTTTGATGTTGCTCGACTCTTTCCTCATTGCCTGCGTTTGTTTACTGCAGAGAATCTTTCAAACTTGACCCATTGTTACGAGTCGTGAGTATCACGTTGCAGAGTGCCCTTGTTTTGGCTAACCGCCTCTCGGTCGGGTCGTTACGACGTTGCGCGATTAAACAAAGGCTTTCACAGGCCGCTCTGTGCCCTCGAGCTCCAGGAGTCTTATGACTTTGTGCAGAGCGGCTTTGTCTGTGTAGCTCCTGAATCTGACATTGCGGAGCATTGTTCTACTGGCTAATTGCTTCTTTCTGAGCCTTTGTGACCATGAAGGATTTCTCCAAAGCTTTGACATGCTAGTTCCTCTTTTTGAACAGCGTCAGCTCTCATCTTTTGCCCTGGTTTTCCAGGTTCAATGCATCGGTCACATTTACTCCGAAAAAGGTTGCATCTGCATAGTTCATAGCCTCCATAGGTTATTTTAGTTTTACTCACAAAACATTGCCAGTAATGGTCCACTGCTTTGTTTGATGCTTTTGCCTCTTTTTACGTTGCATCAACAGTCCTGGGATTTTAGATCCACCTGACCTGTCTTTAAAGGGCTTCATATTATTTCCTTACAGCATTTTCCACTGACATGAATTTGTGGTATTTCTCATGTTTCCGAATCTGAAATGTTTACCTGCCAAAGAGGCTTAATTGATTTGAAGAGGTTCTATTGGCTCAAACCAGTCAAACCAGGTGAATGATGTCAAGTTTAAAAAATGCCTTCACTAGCCTTAAATAGCTTCTATCTGGACCAACATCATCTCGTGTTACTACAGTTGGGTTCATACGGATCCAGAATAATCTCTCTCATGCAATTCCAAGCCTGTTTAGAGAACCTAGTAGGAAGAAATATTCCAGTACACTTTTGGAACAGGCCAAAATAAATATATTCATACTGCATGCCAAAAGCCAACTTGGAGGTTTGCCCAAATGGCGTGGCGCTAGTATAAAGACTTGTGGATACCCAGGGAACCAATTATCATTCACACATCTTGAGGTGTGAGGGCATGGTGCCCCTTGGATGATTCCAATCAAAAACCCTAATCTGCCACAAACATCTTCAAGCACAGCACCCACTGGGCCCAGCTGAGAGGCCTTGGGGAGGCCAGAGCCGATTGCCGCCTCTGTGGACGCCGCTCGTGTGTCCACCAGAGAAGCACCAGCACCTACATTGAAAACATAGCCAGCAAAGTAGGCACGCCACTCAAAATCAACGCCAGCAAATCAGTTCCTTGTTAAATAGCTGTGCAATCGGTAATCGGGTGGGTTTTTTTTAAAATCTTTTGGGTATTTCCTTGTTGCTTGAATAAACAGAAATTTGTCAAAGATAAGATTTTTCCCGCACTCCCCTTTGACAAAATAGACGATTACAGGGAGAAGTAGTATAAGAACTGTTAAATAATTCAGTGCTGCTAAGTCTGTACTATTGAGATTTATCTCAATGTTTCTATACGAACCTCCTACGAACTTTTTTGTGGGATTGGAGATCATGGAGCAGCTGGATAAATAAAACATTACTCCAGTGCATCGTTTAGCCGCTTCAAATATGGTCTGTGCTCGGCTTGAATAATGTAGATGGGTCCCATAGAAAAGGTCATTGGATATTACCTTTCATTTTGAGCTTGAATGTATTTTCTCTAAACAGGTGGTAGATCTACTGCAAGCAATGTAAAGGCAGCAGGCTTCTCCAGAGCCACCCAGGCAGATCTGGAGAATCCTGATGCACACTGACCGGCGCAGTGTCAAATATCTGACTGCATGTTTACAATAACTGACTGGCTTGCTCACTACAGGTTACAGTGCGGTTTCTCATGTAAATCATGGTGAAATGACAGCTGTCTACTCTGAATCCACGGTCACATTTTTATGCCATCGGATCACTGTGACACTGCAGTATATGTTGCTGCGGAATGAATGATTACCGTGTTGAACTGTGATTTTACATCGGTGTACCCCTCAGATTACGGTGATGTGGTGTTTTATTAAAGTTATGTTATCACTCAAATCATCACTCCAGGATCATCACCAGTATCATGCGAAAGTCATATTTTCCTACTGCTTAATCCCGGGAATAACTTGCCGTGTGTGTGTGTGTTTGTTAATAACAGTAATGTGTGAACAGTCACCCTTACTTATATCACATAATGGGTCCCAGTGCGCCACAGGTGTCAATAAACCTGCTCTCGTTGCACTGAATGAAATGACGACTTCTAAAATCATAACGAGCTGCAATTAGTTCATTACACAAGCCAGAGCAATTAGGAGGTGAGGCAAACAATGCGACGTGACTGAAGGCAGCCGAGGGAGTTCTCCTCTTGTCAACATCGATTCACTCAGCTCAAACGCTGAACTTATTTGTCCCAAAGCGAACAGCACCGCTGACAGCTCACGTGTCACCAACAATTTGACTCACATCCAACTCGAGGTGTGACACAGCAGGTGGCGGGAAAGAGCCAGCGGGGACTTCAGGTCGGACGGAAGTGCCCCCCTTTCTCCATCCCTACAAGCAGCCGTTTGTGGGTAAGAGGAGGCCCGGCGCTGCTTCCCCTGCTGGTGTCCGGCGGAGCATTCGCTGCGAATTTATTTCTCCGCTTCAAATCTAGAGTCGGTTTTGGGAAAAGCCGAAGGTCCTCGGGCCAGGGCTAAACCTGGACGCCCTGCAAAAAGCGTGTGGCAGACTGGCTGGACGGGCCTCCTCTGGGAGGCTGGAGCGGCCCGGAGGGGAATGAGAGTGAAGTCGAGGAAGGAGATGGGAGTCAAAAGGGGACAGCGAGATAGCGCCAGGATGAAGAGATGGCCTGTGGGCAAGTTCACGCCCGCCTGAGGCGACCAGACAAAGCTTTGAAGCTTGATGGAAATGTTAAACTAACATTGTACTCGTTTGCAAGGGCTTCGGGAGAGGCGGGCTTGAGTTTTAACTGGCAGGCGATTTCTCTCAAGTTCAGCAGAGAACGGACAGAGCGCCTCCAGAATCACAACACAGCGGCTGCGAAAATACCCCAAGATGAGGAATCTCTGGACGAGGGAGAAAACACATCCAACGCGTGCTGGTTTATTGCTTTTCTGTTAACATACGTCTAATTATGAAGATTGATACTTGCCTATTATAGGACTCCTCAAGCCGTTCATCTGTGATGTACACAGGCATTAAGTGCCCACACGCTTTAGTTTTAATTAGATTCCATACATTCATTTCGGTCTTTAAAAAAAAAAAAAAAAAAAAAAGCCAATAGAAATCCACAGTGTTCATTTGTTTCAAGTAATTGAAAACAAAATGTGATTAAAACCTGTGGAATCAGTTATGGGCCTCCTGAAAGGGAAGTTTGCATCTCCAGCCACTTAACAGTCCTTCTAATGACCCTTTTTTTTATTTTTATTTTTATCTCCCCTCAGGCTGTACACCCCTCCCCCGACTCGGATGGCTGTCCGTTTCCCCTCCATTGGGTTGTCCTGTCAGCTTTTAGCCAACCTCCGTCACCGGCATTATCATTCCTCTCCCCTTCGATATTCATCTTCTCCTTTCACACCCCAGAATACCGGACATTACAGTCGCTGTCTCAAACCATTACAGCTCAAGTGAAGTCCAGTTGCAGCAGGACAGAGCATTAGTCCATTCGTAGCCATCCTTTGCAGCAATGAGTTGGATCATGGTGAGCCTTTGCAGGCTATGTGGACCGATATGGAGAGTCTTTGATCAATGCATTCATGTCTATAATTGAACTCATTTGATTCAATCTCATCAAAATAAAAGTTTTTGTCAGAGGTTAAGTTTTAACTTATAAGTATTTTACTACTTCAGCGGGGTAGAAATGACTGTATGAACTGCATGTACTATAAAAGTTGCCCTTAATTCAGTGTCTATCTATCAACTGTATGTCCTTGAGCTGCTGTATAATGCAGTAAATGTAGAAGTCAAAGGATCAACATGGTTCATTTCGTTTAGCCCATTTTGCATTACACCTCTGTCAACCAACATGGAAGTTGTTTGTCTCAGGAGGAGACCTTTAACATTAAATGGAAACCCTTTAATGTGCTCCATACAATCACTCTCTCATCTGCTAGCAAACACACATGAACACACTTTTATACTTAAATACTAGGAAGGAATCTACAAGCAACTCATCCAGATATTTACCAGGATTTTCCTCGCCAGTGAGTAAATGGTAAATTACGTTATCATTTTTTTTTAAAACAAGTGTAAAAGAATTGGTTCTCAATAGGTCTTTTTCAATTCTCTTATAACCTTTGAGCTGATGGATATACACTCACCGGCCACTTTATTAGGTACACCTGTCCAACTGCTCGTTAACACTTAATTTCTAAGCAGCCAATCACATGGCGGCAACTCAGTGCATTTAGGCATGTAGACATTGTCAAGACAATCTCCTGCAGTTCAAACCGAGCATCAGTATGGGGAAGAAAGGTGATTTGACTGACTTTGAACGTGGCATGATTGTTGGTGCCAGAAGGGCTGGTCTGAGTATTTCAGAAACTGCTAATCTACTGGGATTTTCACGCACAACCATCTCTAGGGTTTACAGAGAATGGTCCGAAAAAGAAAAAACATCCAGTGAGCGGCAGTTCTGTAGGCGGAAATGCCTTGTTGATGCCAGAGGTCAGAGGAGAATGGCCAGACTGGTTCGAGCTGATAGAAGGGCAACAGTGACTCAAATAACCACCCGTTACAACCGAGGTGGGCATAAGAGCATCTCTGAACGCACAGTACGTCGAACTTTGAGGCAGATGGGCTACAGCAGCAGAAGACCACACCGGGTGCCACTCCTTTCAGCTAAGAACAGGAAACTGAGGCTACAATTTGCACAAGCTCATCGAAATTGGACAATAGAAGATTGGAAAAACGTTGCCTGGTCTGATGAGTCTCGATTTCTGCTGCGACATTCGGATGGTAGGGTCAGAATTTGGCGTCTACAACATGAAAGCATGGATCCATCCTGCCTTGTATCAACGGTTCAGGCTGGTGGTGGTGGTGTCATGGTGTGGGGAATATTTTCTTGGCACTCTTTGGGCCCCTTGGTACCAATTGAGCATCGTTGCAACGCCACAGCCTACCGGAGTATTGTTGCTGACCATGTCCATCCCTTTATGACCACAATGTACCCAACTTCTGATGGCTACTTTCAGCAGGATAATGCGCCATGTCATAAAGCTGGAATCCTCTCAGACTGGTTTCTTGAACATGACAATGAGTTCGCTGTACTCAAATGGCCTCCACAATCACCAGATCTCAATCCAATAGAGCATCTTTGGGATGTGGTGGAACGGGAGATTCGCATCATGGATGTGCAGCCGACAAATCTGCGGCAACTGTGTGATGCCATCATGTCAATATGGACCAAACTCCCTGAGGAATGCTTCCAGCACCTTGTTGAATCTATGCCACGAAGAATTGAGGCAGTTCTGAAGGCAAAAGGGGGTCCAACCCGTTACTAGCATGGGGTACCTAATAAAGTGGCCGGTGAGTGTAGATCTTGTAGTATTTGATGATTGATGTTGCCATAGCAGTGTGCAATCCAGCTGTTTGTATGTGATCTCAATTAACCCAGAGTTCCAACGTATTTCTTTAGAACATGTTATGCAAAAAAAAAAAAGCTTTGGTTTTATCTGTATCAGCAACAATTTCAATTCAGGTGTTGCAAAGAGAAAAAAAAGTGAAATGTTTCGTCTCTATTGCACACTATGTCTATGTTTATTTCCCCTAACCCGTAAATGATCATTTAAACTAAAACAACAATGTTTCATCATTAAAGTTGGCAGAGACAAACGATGTTGTTCTTGTGACAGTGACAGTGTGTGTTATATATATATATATATTATCCTGTAAATGCCCCTCTGGTCGGCTGTTTCAAACTGCATCTTTTGTCACTTAGTCTGGCGGTGTTGGGATTGTTGTGGCTTGTTGTGTGTCAGGAGGAAATCAGGATGTGGCGTTTTTGCGGTTTTAGGAGCCACAATGTGGGAGGAGGTTGGATTAGTCAGTTAAACTCAATCATCTCCTACAATGACAAGTTGTTTTTTAACCATGAAGACAATATCATACAGCTCTAGATAAGTTGTTAACAAAGTGAGGACTGGCCAAAAAAAAAAAAAAAACTCTTCTGGTCTTCAATTCAGATGTAAAATAATGAAAGATCAACGCAGAGAACATGCTGTGAGCCGTTAACTTGCCTTTGAACCAGCATGCCCTGGTCTTCTCCAAGGGCCGCACGAGCCCTAACTGGGAAACTGTAGAACACTGGTGCTCTATGTCTGTGTGAAATCATCATCAGCATTACATTTCTGCAGCAGAAAACACCTTTGCATAGCAATATTCCCGCTCCCAATGCGCCGGGAGGCGAATAACCATCTGGCCTCCGTTTCCCCGTGCTGTGAGATTTACGCTCTGGGGCAGGAGGCTGAAACTTTAGCCTGACGTTCTACAGCGCGCTGCTGCGCCAATCGGGGCCTCCATCTTTCTGTTTGTGGATCGCAGCTACCAGCTGTTAAGCACTTCCACTTGAACTCTAGTCATTTCCCGGCAGAGGCTGAAGGAGGTTCACTCGGACCCAGGCGGGACGAGGGGGGCTCCCTTCGACGCCCGGTGGGGAAGGTTTCTTTTAGGTCGAGTCGAGCATTGCTCGATTTTTGTGATCTCACCAAACGTGCTGTATTTTTGTGTTTATTCTGGATGAAGGCCACGTGGTTATGAATATTTCAGAAGTTTTATATTGAAACCTCTTTATAAAAGGATACTTTTCAACATGAGGGAATCTTCATCTGCATGGAGGCAGTACAGCAAAAAAATAAGTCATGAGGATATTCCAACTTTGCCTCTCAAAATAATGGAAATAATTTTAAAAAATGGTTTTCCCAAACTTGGACCACAGACCAGGCTTCACATCCTGGCTCCTGTCTGCGGTGAAGTTTTGGCAATAAACGTATACTTATGGTCAGAGGAAGGATTGTGGTTTGAGTTAAATGTTTACAAATATGCCGTCTCATGGAACTTCCATAAACTCACAGCCACTACATGTGAATCATTTATTTCAAGATGAAATGTTAGGGGTTCAACCAATGAAATATGTTGTCAATGAACATTTTATTTACATGTTTGCCGTCACGCATTTGCAACCTGCCAGACATGTTATTTCCTCATATTAATACAAAACATAATCTGGTCTGCGTAACGTGCTGTTTTGACCATTCTTGTTATGGAATATATTCCATGAAACTAAATCAAACACACAGCTTGAATGTGTTGCCTTTTAATGACATCTGTCATGAAACTTTGCACAACCTAGATCAATATGAACAAATAAGTAAACAAGATTATAATGATGCACATGTGACATCATAACAGGTGTCTGAACACATATTGTGTGTCCTTCTTCTCTACAAACTCAAAATGTGCAGCAAATGATCTGCAAAGCGCATGTTGATCACTGGTTGCTAAGTAACCAGTCGGTGCGTTTCAAAGCGCCGGGACTGACCACGTTCGGTGTGTGTGTGACGTTTTCTAAACTGCCCCAAAAGAGAGAAACGTAGAAAGTGAAAGCCAGTGAGTGACACATCTTTAGAAGGAGAAAAAAACAACATCTAATTACTTACTTCCCTCTGCAGTATGTAGGATGACGCAACACACGCATGCTTTTTATTAAATGACATGTGCATTTGTGCAGAATGGGTATGATAACACAGATGCGATCAGATGCGATCAAAGTATGCTTTAGAATGCATCGTGTAGTCAGGTGTGCATGCCTTAGGCGATCCTCAGGAGCCTTTCAACACTATGATGCTGCACGCACTGTCCAATCAATGACTCCCGACCGAACCCAGCACACTGATCTTATATTACAACTGCGCAATTCATTGGTGAAAAGCTCGCTGTGACCAAAGCAGCACGCGCACGTGCCGAGGAACGGAGCCCACAATGTCCACAACAAATATGCTAACAATGGATTTTTATATATATATATATATATATATATATATATATATATATATATATAGTCAGAACTTAATGTAGACTCAATGTGCTTAACAGTGCTGCTTTCACATTGCATGTGCGCGCACAAATCGTTTGCAGAACCTATTATGCTGTTGATGCTGATTAGCATGTAAATGGCCTCAAGTTTTAACAGGGCAGCTAAATCTTCTGAAATGAAAACCTGGTGTTTTGCTGCAAGGCTTGAAGTCGGGTGCATCAAACAGCAATGCCCTAATTGCTATAGTCTAGCGTAACTACAGTCAAGCATGCAGCTGCACAAATCCTTAGTTCACTAAGTAATCTTACATTCATTTCATTCAAGATGGGTTTCCCTCAGGGAGTATAACGAAGGATCCTGTGATGGATTTACAAAGTAATCAGATAAGGACATCACAAGTAAAATCTAGGAGACACATCAATGCTATTTTCGATATTCACTTTCATTCATGGCAGGTTTTTTGATTGCCATTTTCCAGCAAAACAAACACAAGGTGGTGAAAAATGGGGAGGAGGAGGCAGTCACAGGAAGGGAAAGAGGCAGAGGACCAGAAAGCGATGATGGCGTAAATCTCGCCATGAGCATGTAGGCTCCTCCATAATGGAAATGGGAAAATGCCGTTTCATGATTCACGGTGGGCATTTCCACTCATGGTCTGCAAATCATTAGAGCAACAGACGTCATATTTCTGTGGGCTGAATGGCAGCAGAAAAGCTCAGATGCTGGAGAAGAAAGGAGCACACGGAGATAAAAGATGTTAGGGGAAATAGGTCGGGAGAGATGGGTGACGCAGTACTGGCTTTGGGTCTGGTAACTAGTGAATGCAGCACCGTACCACGTAAACACAGGCAACCACAAGCCTCAGTGGCTTCCAAAGCCAGATATAGCTGGATGTAAGGCCAGGGAGGTGTTTCGGTCTGGTTTAGTGACTCAGGAACAACAAGAACACTGGCGAGAGTGTGGATTTACTTGAAATGGAATACTATCCAACATCAGCAGGCTCCGAGCTTCTTTTCTCCACTGAAAATGTGCTGTGGTTACCTCCTGTGAGTGCGTCCCTGCAAGCTGCGGCATCAGCACGCCATGTCAGCCCAAAGCCGGGCAGAGTCTTCGTAACGTTAGGAAACACATGAGTCGTAACCACAAGCATATGGACACATGCGAAAACACAGAGGATCATATAACTTCATTCCAGCGGACGGGCACATATGCAAGGCAGAGAGGGAGAACTATGGAGTAAACGGGGTTTTTTTTTTTTTACAGAATGGGGGATTCATGCGTCATTTTTTCTGTAAGGAGATGAATTGGCTGAAGATTAGGTTCAGACCTGAGCATCAGATTGATCGAACATGGAGCTTTGTTAATAACATTGTGGGAACGCTTCTTTACTCACAAGCAAAAAATGTCAGCCTTGAAAAGGGAAGGTTAATTACAGCACAACAAGTTCAAAAATCGGAATTGGCATGTTTCATTAAAGCCATTTGGTTGTATACTGCAACTTACTTGACACCTTCAAAAAGCGGCCTAATAAACCGACTGGTCGCGGGCTATTTGGGACAATTTGTATCGGGTTGGGTTTAATTGAGCTGCAATTGCTGCCACAGAATGCAGAGGAAGGTGGAACGCTAATTGGTGCTCTCATTCTAACACATAAAGGGGGACATAAATCATACGTTCTGGAGAAAAAACTGACACTACTTGAAATTAGGAAGTGAATTCGGCAGGGCGGGCAGTTTGGGTTCACACATGTGGTTCTCATTTTTGTATCACCGCCTCTCTGCCCAACTCTGTCACTCTCTATCTCCTGAATTAAACAAATACCATTCTCCCATCTGTCCATTCATCTCCGTTTACTATATCGTTTCCCCAGACGTGGCCCTTTGCTCTGTCCCAGCCCTGATTGGTGGAGAGCTCTCCACATCACACCCTGATCCCGGGCAGAACACCGATTCCACTCTCCCGTCCCGAGGATGACAAATGGTCAATTGCCCCGGACATCTCTTCTGTGACACAAAAGCCCAAAAGTCACACGGAAGATAGAAAAGGAAAGAATCGTTTTGCAGGATAATTGATGGAGGAGAAAGAAATGCACCCCAGCTGTAACAAAATGTTATTAAAGGCAGAAAGCAGAACACATTGTTCCAAAACATCAGAAACCACACAAGAATTAACATGCTTTTCTTCTCTTTTATCTTCTCGAGCCTTTAGGACCTTTAATGTTCAAAAAATGTTCAAACTCGCTGCACTGCCTCGGCCGTTTCTCCCACCGCCTCCTCATCTTTTCATCTAAAACCACGGCGACGGAGCAGAGTTGTGACTCTCCACCAACACGAGCACCCCTCGATGGGTCCGCTGCCCCGGGCTAAAAATACACATGCAGATCCGCTGCGCTCCGCCCCGATGTCTCGAGAGGCCCCCGTTCTCTCCGCGCCTCGCCTGCTGCTGATGCTGCTCCTCTGCGATTGCCATCTCCGAGCCTTTTGGTGGCCCCTTCCGCTGCCACGGCGCTTTTATCGCCCGCCGCACACTGCCGTGTCCCCGGACTAATATCCAGGTGCCTGTTACTGCTTTCCCCCCCCTCGGGGAGCGTGTATCAGATGGAGATAGGGCGACACCGAGAGAGAGAGAAACGTGCGCGCTCACATGCAGATGCGCGCTTGTTTGTGCGAAGAATAAAAAATAAAATAAAAAAAAAGGTTCTTATCTGTCCGTCTGCCACAATGAAAACGGCAGAGATGCAGATAAATCTAAACAAGGCATCCGTATCGCACTAACCGGGAGGAGCTCGTTTAATTCCCTCTTTAATATCGGTCTCGGCTCTCACGAGCACATCTCAGACAACGAGCCAGCGAGACACAACTCTGCCGATAGCCGTACGAGAGGGGCGAGGAGAGACGGCGTTACGACCAAGCCGCTGGTAGAGGCCCCGCTCGGCGTGGGGCCGCGCAAATCGCTACTGGAGGAACAACATCATACTTGGAAAAGGAAATCATGCAAATAGGAGGCCGCTTAATTGCTCAGGGAGGAAACGAGGCTTTGCCAAAACTCCAAGACACTCTGCGAGTGGCTTTCCCCAGAAGCAGGTCGGGTTAACATGTGGGTTTGAGGTTGCCTCGTGACGGCGTTCAGTCGCTTAGTTTGGTGCGGCGTACAGACCAACGTGGTGGGATTCACACAAACAGGTTACCACTAATGGTCAGCGTCCAGACACGATATCCAACTGTCTGGGAAAAACACAAACAGGAGCAGGCAGCTGTAGCCTAACCAAGCTGCATGCCAGTTTGTCCTCCAGAGAGCAGCTACGTGGCTTTAACAGCTCATTCGGCTTCTGTGTGATGGCTTTATTCACAAGGAATATTTGATGGCTTTTCTTTTTTTTTCCTGGAGGAAAATATGCAGGCAGTGGAATCTAGTGCCAAATGACTTAAAATGACCGCGGGCGAGGGACCCGGATCATCCATCCCACCAGTGGTCATCCGTTCCGTTTGTTTTATAGGGGCCCCGACACTTAAACTAAAATGTGTCCTCTGATGCAGACCTCGAACTGCCAATGGACCGTTTCACTCGTCCCGACTGCGGTGCGATGGAGAGGATCAACAGCTACTCCCTTCAACGTCCACTTATATATCACACAGTCATTGGGTTTTATCGCAGTAAATACAGTGGGAGATATAATAGAAATCTGCCAACTAATGGCCCCGTCCAAAAGTTCCATTCATTTAAAGATCCTTGTGGGAGTTTAGCGACAGCGAGAAAGAGAGATGTGTGTGTTATTGCACTTGTACTTTGGCTGTATGTGCAGCCGAGCATGGCTCAAAGCCTGCAGACGTCGTGACGTATCAACGGGTCCGCTTCACGGTCCGCGTTCAGAGCCGGTCGAGTAAATCACCAAAAAATGGCATCATCGCATTTGTTGTGTTTTTTTTTGCCCAAATTAGTTGAGGGGTTTTGGGATTAGATGGGGAAGGGGATTACACCAACTACAACATGGGGATGAAGGGGTGTGTGTGTGTGTATGCCAGGACTCAACAAAGAATTGTAAACTTGAGTGCCTGTATGATACAGAGAAAAAATGGATGATTGTGTCAGTGTCTATCTTAGCATTTGTGCATTGCGTGCGTGCGTGTGTGTGTGTGTTTGAGTGTTTGTGATCGATCCGTATCCAGCTTTCTCCAACACAGATGGTGCAAATATGGCTGCCAGCGCGAGGATTCTTCCAACCCCAGAACGATTGTCTGCGCTCTTGGAAGAGCTACAAGACAGAATGAGGCACAGATTAGACTTGTTAACGGAGGACAATGAGTCCGACATGCAGCCGTCTAGTCTCATGTCTTTGAGCCATGCACAGAGCATTCAGGAGGAGAGCTGCCTCTCAGATACAGGCCAACAACATGATCACGTCTGGTGAAAAAAGGCTCTTGCTGAGCCATATTCTGACCGAAGGTCTGGCACCGGCACGTCGGACACCGCACAATGGGGATCTCTTCAAAGTGTGATTGTATTGTATTATATTGTATGTATAACATGCATTTATTCGGCTCAATTGACACATTCACTTGCAGATACTGATGCTGAGGGGGGGGGGGGGGGGGGGGGGGGGGGCGGACTTGGCCAATCTCTGATTGCTGCCCTACAAGAATAGGTCTCTTTTATACAAGTCTCTTTCTGGCTCTCTTTCTGCTCCTTTTCGTTTTCCTGAGCTCTCTTTCATCCTTCCAAGGATTTTGGAGTCATATCAGTTTAGGAGTCGGTTGAGGAAGCACTCACATATTAATGTAGACGTTTTTATGAAAGTTGAAAGATCAAAACGATCACTGTGGATGTCACAACGTATCCTGCGCCACGAAACATTTACTACAGACGTCGTATCAAAGCGATCCTATAAAGTTGGCAACTCCACAATCACAGCGTGGGATTGGAGTTTCACCACACGCTTCTTGGCCTCGTGTTTACTTTCTTTGGCATAAGTGGAAGCTGAACTTTGAACCTACAACAGTCTCCGGAGTTTCCGAGTGCCTGCCGGCCAATCCCGGCACAGGAGCTACGGATGGGAGATGTGGGAATCATTTCAGCCAAATGCTCAATGCATGGATACCAGTTTTTAGAGTTATAGTGTTCTCTAACATGACCTTACAAGACTGAGTGATTTTAATGGAGCTATTTATGAGTTAAATTGTTTTTCTCCTCCCTCACAGGGAGATTGATCCCCTCCGTCACTTCATAGCTGTTGTGGTTGAGGCCAACGGTGACGACTTTAACGTCTCCTCATCTGAAAAGATGGCAGAAATTGTATAAATTATCTCAACCATAATAATGAATGAAGGGCATAATGAGATGCTACAAATTGCCTTCATTATCTGCTCCCCCTTTTGGATCATTAGCCGCAGTCCCACATGACACTGCAGATCAGGAAACTCTGTGTAGCCGTTGGAATACCAGTCGAGCACATTTTTAGGGCTCATTTGCAAAGCATGTGAGAAATGTGGAGTAAAGAGCGTGTGAGTGGGGAGATGAACGCGTGGCTCCATTTTATTCTTCATGAAAATGGATTACTTCACAATAATCCCATTCTTTGGGATCATACATATCTTAACTCGGAATCCATTTGTCTTGGAGCCTTTGGGTGTTGTGTGGCAGGCAAATGTTGTCATTTCCCATCTGGAATTACTGTTGTTTTTGTATTTTTTTTTGAGGGGGGGGGGGGGGGGGGGGGATTCAAAAGGAGTGCACATGTAGACACACACACACATATGCGCACCACGTTGGAAATGCTGAAACAATGGCTATTGTTTCGGCATTTCAAGGAAACTGGAGCAGTGTCCTCGGCTAGCCAGGTATTTTTGAAAATGTACAAATGGACGTGCAAGTTTGAGGCTGCGCCTCGCCCCTCCCTCAAGACTGGGCTGGGTATCAGTTGAGGGTTGACCCTTCAGCACCCAGTCACATTCAATTACCACCGCGACTCGGGCAAGCTGGGCTTGCCGGACGGTCGGTTGGACGGGGCCCGCTCGGTCCGACCCGGAGCCACGGCCGAGCAGAGCAGACCCGGGGAGCCGGGTTTTGACATTCTGAGAGATAGCAGCAGCACAGGAGTCCGGGGTCTGCACCAAACGGGCTTTCTTGGCCACGGCAAGTGGGGCCCGTAATATTCAGCACATTTCCTACACAGCTAATATCTTCTGGACAGTGTCTGAGCCAGTATAAATACACTCATTCCAATGCCTTGAAGCTGGTTTGCATCCAGGTCTCCTTAACAATTTATGGAAAAATGTGAGAGGGAGCAGGAGGGGAAAATGGAATTTCCAGTTCTTGAATAGTGTTGTACTATTTGACTGCCACAAAGAAAAACTGTAGCGTTAGGAATTTCGTGCAATGAATAACGAGGCAGTAAAGAAAGACAGCACTGCTTTTAAATCCAGATTAAGATCAATGAGATCAACAAATAACATAAGAAAATGATTTCCACTCAGATTAAATCAACCAGTGTGACGTTAGACACAGAATTATCACTACAGGCTGGTGTCTGACTGTAGACATTTATAGGAGGTACACGCATGAAATACAAACAACATGTTGGAAGCAAAATGTCAATTGTTCTCGTGGAGAGACGTTTGTTGTTACCAACCCAGTGGATTGAACCAATGTGAACCCGTCTCAGCCCATTTCCCAGCCCTGCAGCCCAACTTGGCTCTGGACCAAACTGCTGCGGTTTGCATTCCTGAGGGAGATTTTGGGACAACATAGCGGACAGTTTGAGTTGCACCAACACTATTTCCAAAAATCTACTGGTCATCAGGAAAAAAAACGCTGCGGCTGGTTCTGGCCAGTTGGTCTTGGACACACTCCGTCATCCCAAATGAAACGGGACCAAGTTTCAGTGATCGATATCTCCCCGTCTGCCTGTCAGCATGCAATAATCAATATGGGCTGCCCGAAATACCCGTGGGTGGATTGAAAGGCGTTGGTTGGTGGTGTTCCTGGAGCGCATGTTAGGATGCTGTGACATCAGAGCGCGGTTAAAGGAAACCAATCTCCTGCTTGCCTCAGGTCAAGATGGATGTGCTGAGAGCCACTGCCCAGACCAGATTCCCCATGGTAGCTGGTAGTTGGCCAATCTGGGCTCCCCTCTTCCTGCCTGACCCTCCCCCCCCTCCCCTTTCCCCATACATCCCCTGCGCTTTGCCCTCCCAGGGACTATTCCACCTCCAACGACTGGAAAGCCCCCACTCTGTCGAAAGGCATCGCTCACTGGCAGTCAGCAGGCATTTCGGACGGACATGTGATTCGGGCCCAGAAAAAAAAAAAAAGCATTTACAAGCGCCTCAATCTTTCAGCCGCTGCGAAACAACTACTGACAGGCGTCAGGGGAAGGAAGTACTGTGACGGGAGAGAAATGTTTATGCCGTGTCTACTCAAGACTTGTAAGTTTTGGATTAGGAACAATTTTTCAGGGGTGGAGCAGTCAAACTGGTCAGGATCATGTTTGTCTATCTTGACAAACTGTACAAGGGTCGAGCTGCATGTTTTCTATCCAAATAACCATCATGTTCAGCATCTGTTCAACTTGATTGTTTTAGAAACAATAAACAATGTGCTGTACAGTAACACTGCCCTAAACGGCCATGGACCAATTCAACTGGAAGGCAAATGAGTGGCAGTGAGAGTTTTTGCACAGCTTTACTGTATAACAAACCCAGCTAATGGTGGTGGAAGGAACATTTCAAATGATTAGGATCCTGAATGTGGAAATAGAGCAAACAGAGCGATGGCATTTCGTTGGCTATGAAAGGGGTTTTCTGTGTACTTGATTGTAAAGCTGAACCAGCTTGAAGTGCAAAAATATGGCGAGATGCATTTAATTTCATTTAAAAAGCAGCTTGCCTGAATTTGACTGGGTCTCGTGTTATATTGCTGTGCCTGTCTCCAGACACAGGTTTATGATTCTGGCTTTTGTATCCCAGGAGGTATGTTTTGCCTCGGCATCCTTCCCCATTTCACTTTTACACCCCTTGTCAGAAAGAGGATATGTCATTTCCCTCTGTAAATCTGAGTGGAGCGTTAGCGTCCCCTGGAAACACATCTTTTACCTTTCAACAGAACCTGATGAAGGTTATGGCCTCTCAGTCATCGTAACATTGCACTCCGGGCATTCACGCACACACGGAGGCCATTTCACATGCGCGGGCTCCCACGTACACGCACTTGAGCAGCAGCCTTATGCTCGGCAAGAATGAGATCACGTGACGATGGCCGCAGGCTGTAGACGGCGCCCCACAGTGAAACGGTGTTATTTAGTCCCTTGCCTGTGGCCTGTGACGCGATGAAGGACGGCAGGGGCTCGCGGAGGAGGGGCCCCCTTGGGTCGAACACCCGGTGATAAAAACTTCGAAGCAGATATACGCACACAGTCAAACTTATTTCCACTGCTGCTGCAGCTCAACTGTGCACTAGAATTACATGTTTTTATTCCTCTGCTTGAAACTGCATTAAATTGCATTACACACTCAGTCAGGTCTGATATACGTCCGATGAGTTTCTTTTTAGCTGCAAAGTAATGAAATTATCAAGTCGGGGTTTTTTTTCCCCCAATTCACTCTCCAATTATCATTTTCCCAGTGACCTCTGTGGTAATTGCTCGAATAATTTCCCATTAGCCACAAGTGTTTGCTTGAGTTCAATGGCCTTGACTAACAGTATCTCAAGGTGGAATTTCAGCTTGAGGACAGACTTTGGTTGGATAATGTCTGTGGGGGAGCACACTGACACAATTACTTTAACCATTAAGGTCGGCATAGGCTTACACTAGACCAGTGATTAAATTAATGCTCAGAAGAGGAGGGGTGGACGGCCTAACAGCCAATTACACCAACCCCGGGCCCGCATTATCTAATGAGCACTTAGACAGACATTATACAACAAAGGAGGAGGTGAGGCTCGTAGTGTAAGAAACCTTCACCCCCACCCCCACCCCCCCCGCTGCCACGATTTGTGTGAAAACAGGAGGTTTTCTGCAACCTCGAATGGATTTCACATCCTGGCTACCACTCACAAGCATGATTGCATCCTGTGGTTAATGAAGCAACTTCCCCCTAACTTTCTACTTTTTAAACACACACACACACACACAGGGGAATTGCTAATTGATGGAACATGGTATTCGTTCAACCCTAATGGGCCCTTATTTCTACTGCACACTGGATATGGAGAGGCAAAATGGCTTCACCTGTGCCCTTCCTCCCTTCCTCCACACAAGCGCACCGTTTGGGGTTCACCATGATGGAAGCAGGGCGCTAGTTACAGGAGACATTTTAAGTGCACAATTTCAAGGTCTGTAACCAGATACAGTACGAGGAAACACTCTTACTAAGAGCATAGGCAACTGCAGCGTTGATACGTTTTCACATAAGCAAATAAGGAAAACCTCTCTGTTTTCTCTGTAAATCCATTTTGGATTGATTCATGTGAGAGTTTATTTTCTGCCAGAAAAGAATATTTCATATAATTAATGATAATGATTAATTGATTTCAAATGCTGATTTCATTCAATGTTCTTTATTTTTTCCTGGTATGTATCAGAGTCTTGTGTGTGAAAATAAGCTATACATTTAAAATGCATGCAGTAGTATATTTATTAGGTCATATTACACTTAAAAAAGGTCATATCTTCAGCTTCCCCTCTTCTGGGTTGAGGCAGAACAGAGCTAGCGGACCACAGAGTTCTCTGTTATGATAAGTGATTATTGAGCTAACGACGTGCAGACCAGCTCCTCTCCCTGTTAGCCAACCCGAGTGACCCGGCTCAGGGCGATGCAGCTGTGGGCTGAAACGCTGCCAGAACACCAGTGATCAGGTTGGTGGATGCAACAATGGGTAGTGAGCGGTTGGTGAAGTTAAAGCAACGCTCCAATATCCGACAGGTGCACTCATTTGCTGTAGTAAATAAAGAAATGATGCCCAATGCTCGTGTTTTGCTCACTGATGTTTGATCACATTCGCCATACAAGCAGTAAAGCAAATGCAAACCAAGTGAGAAAAGTGTAACTCAAGCCTCAGAAAGTACTGCTGTTGATCTATTTCCCACAGTACCTCACGCATGTGTGATGAATGGAGTTCATGTATTTCTTTATCTTTGCTACAGATCTAGCTGGGGAGGAATAGAGAAAGGTGATCATGCAAACTATTGCTGCAAACCACATCAGTTATCACCGAGGCCGGCAGCCTTTGTACCACTGACAAATGTACAACACTTTCGTGGCAAAGGAAGAAATGTGTATGTGCATGATCAATTCTAAGATTTGCAGAAGCTCTGTCAATGAAAGACTGATAAGGAAGGGGGGGGGGGGGGGTAAACGGCAGTAATGGAAACCTCTCTGTCATTGGAGTCATTTGGAGCATCAGAAATCAGGATGTGAAGCAGCAATTTGCTATGATTGAAGTGTGTGTGTGTGTGTGTTACACGGGTGTGCGGGCAATGTGCATTATGTGCGTTATCCATTGCCCTACATCACAACTAATGATTTTCTAACCAAAAGGCAGGGATTATACATCAGTCAGCAGACAAACCACCTTATCTTACACAGACCGTACAGATAATATACTGCCATTGGTCAGCTGCACGCACACACACACACACACACACACACACACACACACACACACACACACACTACACCAAGAGAAAAAAAGAGGTGGGGGGGATGAAATCATCTATACATGGGGCTACACAGATTGCAGATTTAATCTCCATCCAGGCCCCTTTTTTAGCAATGAAAAGCTTCCTGTTCCAGATTTTTTACACTATTTTCACGGAATTTATTGGATTTCTGTTTAAAGCGGACACGAGGTGAAGAGCTGAACTGAATTGCTGGCGCTGTGCATAGCAAGGCCACAAGAGACAGAGGGGAACATCATAACAATTAAAGAAGATCCAGCCATGACATGGCCACAAAAGAGAGGACGAGTAGGGACTTGAGTGGTTCCCCACCATGAAAAACATCTACAGACCAGTTACTAGAACCAGCCCGAAAGCAGTAAAAGTGGTTCAAGTGAGGCGGAACTCAAAGACATTTAAAAAAGCAGAATGAGGCTGTATCTGCCTTTTTTTTTTTAGTTAGTGGGGAGGCCGTGTGGTGCTGGGAGTAAAGCTGTAAAGGCTCTGAAAGCTTTTCACCAGGATGCACAAAGTAGTTTATGTTGTGCACGTGTGTTCTAATAGGACCCACATTACTGCCATGGCAACAGAGACACCAAGTATAAAGTCACAAAACAATACAAGAGCAACATAATTGAGATCAGGAGAAGGGGGGGGGAGGAGTCCCCCTGATGAAGTGTATCATCTGAAGTAAAAGACTGGTTTGTGGTCTACACTGGATGAGAGTTCTCCCCCAAAGGAGCTTATTATCCACATATAGACACATCCCTTTCCTTCTGAATGACATAGGAGATCGGGGCTAGCTCCAGTACATCTCAGACACACACACACACACACACACTGTCTGACACACACACACCCAGGCTGATTTTAAAAGCAAACGTACTACAGGGAGAGGTTCCAGTTTGGCCACCCTGCTAATCTAAGATGATGAAGTGTCGGTGGCTCTTGGCTGTGGGAAACACGTGTGTGCGGATATATGTGAATATATTTCTGGGTGTGTTTATACAGCTAAAAGTGGGGGTTTGTTAATCTATTTGCCTGTTCGCTTACTGTAAATAATTGTTTGCAGAGAGGTTGATTTCGGGGTGTTTTCATTTCTTTCTTTTTTGTATGTTTAGTGACCGGGTTTAAATGGACCTCTCACAGCTTCCTTTGGAATGATGGATCTGGAGTTTTATTGCATCTAGGGGAATGGCCTTGGGGACGCATTACCTTGAATCCAACCTCTGACATTTAAATTAATTTCAGGAATATTATTTAATGGCTTTACGAGTGGAAAATGGAATAATGTTAGAGATATGACGTTTATTAAAAAGTGTTTATGAGACTGGACAAGCCAGATTCTGAGAGATGCTGGAGTTACTCTGCACATATAGACCCAGCCATGAGGTCACACCCTCCTGAACTGAACTAGTTCTGCAGTGGAGCAAGCATACGCCGTCGCAAATTAAATCAGGAGAGGGGAATTATTTCCATTCAGTCAAAAGACTCATCCAAGCAACATGTTGGAAACTGGGCTTTCACATTGCCATGTAATAAACTATAGTGAAGGAAATCGGATTTGTGTCTCAAATCTGATATTTCAGGCCTATTTTCCGCGTTATTATGTACAATTGAGCAGAATTAGTGCGGTACGGTGGAGAAATTCTCTGCATCGGCATTGGTTATTATTGGCATTACGCATGCATGCATCCTTCTACACAACATATTTCAACGCACTTTCTGAATTCCGAACACAGCAGCAGCCTGGTTTTGCTTTTGTATTAGACTTTGTATGGACAAAATGATGTTCATGAGCTATTTTCCTATAAATGACTGATTTAAAGTTTGAAATGACTGGATTCCCGACTACTTTCGAGGGGCGAGGTGGTATCCTAAGTGCATCATTAACAACGTGCTGATGGAAAGGTACATGACATATCGCAAACATGTCCCGCATCCACACCCAGAGTGCAGTTTATACGTCCTCCCCGTCTGCACGGGGATTTCTACCAGGTGGTGGACCGAGGTTCCCCCCGCCCTTAGCCCACTGAGCGCTGGATCAGCTCCATGCCACCTGTGGACGGGAATAAGTGGGTGAAGAAAATGGATGAATGAACAATTCATTTCTCTGCAGCACACCAGCTGATTAACAAGCTCCTTTAGTGAATGCTGTTTAAGAATGAACGATTTGCATTTCACTATACTTAAAAGACTTTCACTGAATCCCTTTTTAGTCTTTGCGTGCTTGTGGTCTTCTCTGTTTAGTCGGGCCATCAATCACTTTCAGGAGACTCTCTCCATGCGTTTCATTGGAAATGCTGCATACTTAATGGGCACTATTGGAGGACTAAAGGGTTACATTGCACTAAGTGGCTAAGATAGAAACAAATGAAGTGAAAACACCATTATCTGGGGAAAGACATTAAAATGCTTAAAACCCGTTTGGCCCCAAATAAAGCAAGAAAAACGCTCTTCATGTGACAAATAACTGCCTGTCTCCTTTGTGTGGATTTAGTAATGGGGCACACAACGTGATTTTGTGTATAACCCTTGGAGGAGCAGGGTTCTTCTAAGCCCTGACTGTTTGTGATTATACCCCACACAGTCAGGTCTGCCTGGCCCAGCCTGGAACACGTGTTTAAACACTTCATTGAGAGTTTCCACCGTCGCTCTGGCTCACAAGATGAACTGCGATTCGGACTTTTTTAATGTCGCCCAATAAAAAATTCACAGTAGTCCATTTATCTCAAAGGCTGGTGTGTGTGATGTGTGCCACGGCGCTGTGGTGAGATCCAGGGTGTGTTTTTTAATCTTCTTGAGTCAGGCTTTGACACAATACTTTGAATTATTCCCTAGAACTTGGTCACCACGTCTGCTCATGCCCACCATCATAAAGAAACCCCTACGTTAGGGCACATGCAAAAACACGGCATTTTCACCTTCTTTGCTTTTACCGTTTTCTTGTACCCACCATATTTGTGTTTATTGATTTAACTAATTGAACAGTAGGTTATTTAATAAAACAGGTCCCGTGATGTCAGTCTGATCAATACTGTTGAGACAGTGGGATCACAGACACCCCTAAAATTAAACAGCTTTAATGGTGTTTTGGGATAAACAACGAGTAAGGTCACTTTAACCTCAACATAGGGGGTAGTATTCGTGGTTATTACACATATTTATTATCCACTGAAAAAAAGGTTGAGACATACAACACATTAAGGGGAGCGGGGAGATTTTTTTCCTATGTACCAACAGCTCACAATGGTTTATGAATGGCATAATGATTCTCAGTCTTACAGGCAAAGATAAAAAAAAAATAGTACTTGTTCAATTAAAGTGTCACAATATATATATACACATATATTTCTAATCCTTTGTCACATCTGAGATGAAAAATGCTGTAAATGAGCTCTGCTGTGCAGGGGGCGAAATGAGGGAAAATCAATGACCATTATAATTCAGGGAGCATGAGCATTATTTAGAGGGAGAAATGAGTAGAAGTCATCTTCCCTCAGGGACCAAAGCCAAATGATATCATCGAGAGCCTGTTGACGTCAAGCATAAACTTCAGCCATGGAAAGCATGGACTGCCTGAGGTAGTCTGTATGGTGCCTTTCTGTTTACATTGTATAAATAAGAGATTGAACTTGATGACATGCAGTTCAGTAGTCCTGTTTTCTTAAAATCACTCTTTAGATACATTGGATGGCTTTCATTAGTATTGCTATTATCATTACACCCACTCGCTGCTGGATGAATTTAATCGTCCCTGAAACGCTGCTTGTGAAAAGGATTGACCTCGTGACCTGGTCAAGTTGACCAAACCAGGCCGTGACGCTCGGTCTCACAGAGTCCATGTAACACAGCTCTCAGACAATGACAATGAGCCCAATGCTCAATTTCACCTGACGCGGAGGGTCACAGCGACTCAGTTCAACCACGGGGGGAGAAACACAGGACAGTGGGTATTGGGTTGTTTACGGTTTGGTTTCATCCAATAGTCACAAATGATAAATGAGGGCTGGTTTTTAGTCACAGGATTTTTATTGCTAGTTTCATATATTACCACCGTGTGCTTCGATGAAAGGTAAAGAGTGATAGAATGATTTAACAAAATCATCCCAAAAATGAGTACATTATGTCGGCCTCTCACAGATATCATTGATGTTTTTACTAGTCCGTCTTTGTCAATTGTACTGTAAAGCAGTTGGTAATTTAGTGCTAATTAAAAATGGACAGCTGGAAATTTCATTCAAAATGAATGGCTTCCAGTTGAGTGTAACAAAGAGAGTATTTTAGTCGGCTCACAGTGGGTTAAAAAAGTTCCCACTAATAAATATGCAATAAATGGTGTTAAATCAAGTTGTTTCTCTGAAAATAAACACATCCTCAAAGACACAACTAAATTCCAACTGTAAAGCAAACTTCTATTTTCCCCACAGTAATAAACTGCATAATTGCTTTTAGAAAATGTTACCCAATGGTCCACTGGTTTGTTTTACATTGTTGAAAAAACGTGATTTGCACATTAATTGCCTGCAGTTTTGCAGATATATGAGGATTAAAAAGACGGGAATGTATGTCAAGTTGCAAGTTGGGGCAAAGTCTTTGGGGATATGACCTCAAAATATCACAGCACTTATCTTTGAATGCTGCAGGACATTTTCACGTCCTTGCATTGGAATGTGGTTGTAGCCTCATTATATCACAGTTCAATGGACTTTTATCTAGAATTAGTGGCTTAGTCTGCTAAGAGGTACCCAACTGTCTGCTTAAAACATATCACCCTGCTCACCTTTGCTCTGTCATCATCCACCTACCCGCCAAACCCACAACCATCCCCGGCACATTCTCACCCACTCACTCAGAAACTTAAACACACTCAGTTTTCAAGTGCACAGAATCAAACACACACACACACACGCAAGTGTGCAAATCCACTTCACTCAACAGCTACATTCCAGGAGGAGTGCCTCATTTGGTTTTCTGCATCTAGTGCCTTGGGTTGCCTTTGTCCTTGACCCGGTTGCAGCCGGTCCACCCCTCCTGCCAAGGGGCCTGTCTGCCGGGCGTATTCATGAGCAGGCAGGAGAGGGACAGCGACACTCACAGCCAGGGGGGGGAACATGAACCTGGGCATCTGCTAGTCATTGGTGCATTTTCAATAATTACACCAAATCAACACAGAGACGGCCACTCTGTTAGCAGGCGTAAAGAGTATGAAATGCACCTCAAGCTGCAAAGAGAGATTTGTGGCTCACGTTGACGCATCCAAACATATCAACTCGGCTTGATTTTTATTCACATGAGTCATGCCACTCGCATGAAAAGCTGAAAGCTTTACAAGTGCAATGAAGCCTCCCACAGAAACAGCAAACGCGTGTGGCAATGGAAACTTGGAAAACACGACACATCCTGTCAGTGACTTTGTATTGTTTTCACACTCCAGGGCAGTCCGAGTCGTTTTCGGGGTTTCTCTGCGCCCGCGTCGATGTGATCACATTACATCAACAATGCGAAACATCGACATGACTAATCCTTCCACACCCCGTACCAAACTGTAGTATCCGACCATAAGGTATAGTCACGACAGGTACTGAAGTGCACAGCGTTTGCTCTCACAGTGTATGCAAAACCCCTGTCATATCTGCTGCCCCAACACCACGCAGGGCCCACTGCACCTGTCAGATAACATCTGCTCTTCTGTTTTCTCTCTCTCTCTCTCACACACACACACAAACACACTGTTACTCTCCTAGAAGTACGTGTACAAACAATATAAACTAAAAGCATTTTTTAAATGAACACTTCGTTTCTTGATTAAGTGTTCATTATGCATTATAAATTATGCGGGCATGTGTGAGATCATGTGACACCAATGCTGCACCAATGCACCAATGGTCGCTTCGGTTGGTCAATACAAGCCGTTGACAAAAAGCCACGTGCCAGATAGTTACTCACAAATCACGTGCAATGTAGAAAGGGGAAGATGAGCGGAAGCCGGGCAATGGACGGCAGGCAAAGTCCGGAAGAAGAAAACAGCAGCACAAGCCGAGGCGGGAAACGCCCTCCTGCGTGGCCCAAAGGCGCCGTCCCGATCCTCTCTTTCCGTCCCTCGTGTCCGTCTCCTGAATCAGACAACTCAGCTAAACAACAAGTCCAAATGCTACTTCATGTCGATTTACAAATGAATTCAAAGGCACAGCTAACCGGAGTTATGCTTGTGCTAATTGACGCGATTAGCATCGTAACTTGTTTACACTACAACTTTTAGTCACAGCACACAAAGAAATAAATTTACCTCTTGTAGACTCCTAACTGGCCGTCGACCCTTAAGTTATGAACACTGTTGCTCTCCTACACCGTTAATGTCGCATATTCCCTTGACGGTGTTAGCTGGCTTCTGTGTTTCTCTGAATCCACCGAACCTGACCGCATACGCCTAAGCCCCGCCCCGCTACCTGAGAATGGAGTTGGATTGGCTGTTAGTGTCAGGACAATCCAATTAACAAAGATTGACATGTTTCATCACTACCAAGTTAGACTGTCAGGGATGAATCCGTACCTCTAAAACAAACTATTCTAATTAGCATAAACTGCAATCTTTGAACTATAATATTATGATTCTCTAATTAGAATACCTTTTTATCCACCTGTAACTATTTTTTACAGTACTTTTACCCTAGAACCAATGTTTTTAATATCTATACCATGATGTCTAGATGAAT
Source organism: Pungitius pungitius (assembly GCF_949316345.1). NCBI lineage: Eukaryota > Metazoa > Chordata > Actinopteri > Perciformes > Gasterosteidae > Pungitius > Pungitius pungitius. The sequence goes on from NC_084904.1 coordinate 2,847,590, forward strand.
TTTGAGCCAGGGCTACACTACTGTTTTTTTTTAACCAGCCAGTGCGAAGATGTTAAAAACATGCCATCTAGGCCAATTATTGGTTTGGAATGTGGAATAATGGTATTTTGCACAAGCCCTACATGTGTTATTGTTTAAAGAGACTTGCATTTCACCCTTTTTGACTCCATCAATGCATTGAGTGCATTGTCTAGATATTATATAAATGTTTGTTCTGATGGCACACAAAAAATACCATATATTTGAAACTATTTATGGTTTATGTTTATGCACAAAGCATGGTGACATAGTGAGTGTTACAGCACATGAGCTGGGAGAACTTGTGCACTCTACTTCGGCAGTACAGGCAGGGGTTTAAGGCCATATTTAAATGTCGACCATGTGACCCCTGACATTTAGGATTGACCCCCAGCACCCTGACTAAAAAGTCAGTGAGTGCCTACAAAGAACAGGGGGGAAGTTTAAAAAATGTGAGTGTCTTTTTCATGCCTCAATATATCCAACTGATGTTTTATTCATTGATGACACAAAATGCTCATCATTTATAATTTGAAACTTTGTATTTCTGCGAGGCGATGTTGAGCATAATGTGAACTGGACCAAACCTATGTCAACATTTCTCATGAAATTCTATTTCTAGAAAATGATATAAGAAAATCTATAATTAGTCAATCAATCAATCAATCAACTTTATTTCAGACTCAAGGTCCAGATAGTACAAAAACAGTAAACATATAGTAAACATACAATTAATAATTCAATGTGTGTCGAAAGAGGAATGTGGTGTGTGTGTGTGTGTCTTATCTCGGGGTGAAAAAGCTGTAAAAAAGACAGTAGGGAGGAAAAGAGAAAGAATGGTAAGTTAGCAAGATCATACAAAGGGCATTTGCATGAGATTTGGAAATCGCGCCAAAGCCTCAGGCTTTAATTAAGAATGCTGATGTTGAAAACTGAGTTATTTTTTAGCCTCTGACAATTTGAGATTAATAAATGCTCTTTCCTTTGAGCGTTAATACAGCTATGTGCAGTAGAACTCTCACAATTAGCTTTGCCTTATCCCTCAATTAATCTTATTCAGTAACACTTCAGGATAATGACATTTAACAAGATCCAGTCCGAATATGGTTTCAGATGCATAATTTGAACAGTATTACCATAAAAGATTTGTTATTTTTTATTATATTACACAAATGAAAATATTTGTCTCCCTTTGCCTCTCTCCCTACATGAGTTTTACTGCTATTTCAAGATTTATGACCTTTAGGCATCTTTGCTTAGCTGCTTTTGGCGTTATGGACGAGCTGCACCTTCTCAGTCACCTTAAAAAGACAAAACTACGTGGGCACGGAGCCCTGTGGCACACCGGTGGCCCATTACGTGGGAACAAAAAGGTTAACTGTAATGCTAATGGAGGTAAAGAGCAGATACACTTGTGTCACAGTTCTGTTCAGGACAATCAATGACCTAACCTCACCAAATTGCAAAATCCAAAGATACGCTTTTAACATAAAATGTTCATGAGCTGATCATAGGGATATGATCATGATAGATAGCCTGATATTAAAAGTATGGTCTGTGGGAATCACACTCACTAATACACATAAATTATATGAAAGCTGATATCAAGATAAACTGCTTCGGCTGGCAATATTTTACAGTTGTTTCGACATTAAAAAGTGTTGATGGCATTACTAGGGAGACATTTGCATATCATTCTCATTATTTTTATGATATTGATGTTATGATTATTACAGGGATTCTATCGTTGCCATGGCGGTTGCTATAGATGATGCATCGCATGTTGAATTCTGTGTTTACGTGGACATTCAAATCCTGGGTATCAGCAAGGAATATATAAAGAAATAAGGGTCATTATGACATATTTCCATCTCTAGTGCTTAATTAAAGGGAATGGAGCAAGTCACATCACATCATATCGCAGTGTTTCAACTTGCTTCCACCCAATTAAAAAGTAACATATTACATGATGTTGATTCATATTTTTATCTAAATGTGTTTTTTGTTTTCCTTATTATTGGTTTTCAAAAACATAATGGCTCTGTTCAGCAGCTGCATGTAGTTTAACTTGAGATCATCATGATACAAAACCAGCTGGGACAGATTTTACATATATTTTTACCTAACTGCAATCACATCCAGATGCATTTATTAATGGCTGTGATTATAATTGGCTGGTCTATGACACGGCCTGTCAGAGGAAGGTATAAAAGGGCTGGACTGCATGCTACAATGCCTGCAGATTGCCTCTGTGACTACAGAATTCATACTGCTCATCTGGTCTACATCATTAGTAAGATTAAACATGAACATATGTCGAGAAAGAAAACGATTAGTGACAGGGAATTAAGCACGATTGAATGTAAAATAATCAAGAATATTTGGTCCTTCATGCCTTTGCAAAGATTACTTCTTACTAACGTTAACGGTTTAGTGTCCAAATGAATGTAGGACGTCTTAACGTGGGTATTGATGGGTAACAGGCTTTAAATGAAACTCCCCTTCAGCTACAAATGGCTCATACAGTCAAAGAATATCCTCCCTGCACTCCAAAAGACCTCAGTCTCCCCAGCAGATAGAGTCTGCTCTGTCCCTTCTAATAGTGTGTTAGTGTTGTCAATCCAGTCAAGTTTATTTTGCCAATATATAGTGAAGCAGATGTGAAGTAGAGACATTTCAATATCTGCCTGATTGAACATGACTACCTGTATGAATCATGGCCACTTCCAGGCTTCTGTCCAATTACAGACACAAACAAACGAACAAAGATGATTCTGTTGCTTCAACAGATCCACAGCGACTCTCTGCCGCCGGCATCAACCCTTGAATCAGTGGCTAAATATTCCGGCCTCCTGATCAAGCAGACTGCAGGGGTCACGTAGCCAGAGGTCAACCAAGAGCTCTCCGACATCCCAACAAAACACAACAATAATCAATAGTACAGGACATGGCGATGTCATTTTTATGGCATATCATACAGTGTTCTTAGGACAAGACCAATTATATGAGTTCTCAATTTTTTTGAGAATGTATTGCTACTCTCTGTGTTTTTAAGACACACATTACTTGTATTACACTTTACATATCATACTATATATATTCTTGAAGCAATAAGAATTTTCATGACTTTTCAGAATACTCTACATTGTTGACATTATATATTATTATTTTTCTTCATTCGTTGTAATTTTATGACATTCTTTTAAATACTATACAGTGACTTTTTGACATTCTAAAAAAGACAAACTACTCCATTGTTCTATACAGTAACGTTTTTGGGATCATTTTTAGAAATAATACAATATGACTTTAGTTTACATACTATGATATGGGTTTCTTTTTTTAAATTTGTACTATTTCCACAAATTATACTATCCGACTTTCTTCGACATAGTCTACCATGACTTTTTTTTTTCAGATAGAACAGAAGCATGGTGTAATATGTCAAATAGAGTTGTGAAAATGTTATGCATAATATGTTGAAAAAATATATAAATGTCACACTATAGTATGTTGAGAAAAGTCCTAAACAGATCATGATAAGGTATTTTAAAAAAGCCTCAATATACTATGTCGTTAAATTAGTTGATAAAAGTCGGAAGTGGTTTGGTATGTTGAAGATAAACTAATAAAGCAATAAAAAACTCTAACTTTAATATGATAAAATCAAGTATAGTAGGTCCAAAACAATCTTGGTAAGTAAAATGTTGGAATATTACTTGTACTACTGCAGACCAAAATGTTCTGTTCACTCATACTAGCAATTTGTAAATTTTCTTTTTGTCTGGTTACAAACCTTACCTTCAATAGTATATAGAGTATATATTAGTGAGAAGATGGAACACTCATTCCTCTGTCAATCTGATCCCAGACATACTGCATTCTCATTTGAAATACAATGTCATGCTATCAAGTGCAGAAGTGATAATCCAGCGGAAGACCCATTTGCAAGGATGAAGGCTTCCAAGAAACTGTGAAAGACTGAACTGAGATATTGTCAGAGGAGAAAAATCCGACTGAAGCCAATGTTTATTTCAGCAACTCCACTGTAATACATCTCATAATAGTCTCCTGGCCGAGTTTCCCCGCTCTCAGTATCCTCAACATTTCATCCACACCACTTATGATGGATGACACATTAAAGGAAACTAATTAAGGCAGAAAAAAAGAAAATTAATTGTGACAATATTTCATTGCGCCCGAAAGAGAGACGATGTCGCGAGATCGAAAAATGAAAAGCATAAATCAAAGGTTATGGAGGCAAGGAAGAGAGACTGGGTTCAAAAGTTATTGTTTTAACAAGATGACAAAATCATTAGAATGTAATTTATGACCCTGGGGCAAAGACCTTTCCATGATCTAGCGCTACCATGTCAATGTATTATCCCTGTCATCGCTGTTGCCTCATTCATTCATTCATTCTTTCACTGGGCACGAGGCGCTCGGGAAGCGACTCCGGACGTCTCCCCTCTGGCGATCGATGGGCTCAGATGCCTCAGCACTCGGCGGTGTGCCACGGATATACCTTCTCCCTCCTGTGAGGGGGTAAGCCAATAGACACGCGGGATGCCATTCTGACTGAAACATGTTAGAAACATGCAGCCCGGTTCTCGTGCTTTTAAGCCCACTGCTGGTTTTGTGGTGAACCGTTGGGTCACACTGTGAAATTAGCCGTCACGGGGGGGAAAGCTTCTTGTCTACATGTGTGAATACTCGCTGTAACACACAACACGAGGTCTGAGACGCTGTGTGGAAACCTGCCGTCTTCATATCAGTCGACGGCTCACACACAAAAACTGATAACTGACCACCCTGTTGTTGTAGTTCAAATCCTCCGTCGACCTTTTGTTCTATTTTAGTCACAATTTGAAAGTGTGAACACAACTTTGGACAAGCAAGCAATACAAAAAAAAATCTTTTTCATCATCGCCTTTGTCAAACTCTGTCTGATTTGCCTTCACACTGATCATTTGGTATGAGTGCCACGTGTTCCTGTAATCCTCCTCTGGATTGGCTGCAGCGCCTTATCTCTCAGCCCCTGAAGGTCAACATGTGAGAAGCATCAGTGAAAGAAAATGACCTGAATGAAACACAATGAGCTGATGGCGGCCTACCTTGGGCCTTGTAGAGAGACATGCTGGGGCTTGATAATGGAATGAGAACACTCGCACAAATAAAACACCTTCAAAACCTACAATATATTTCCCCAAACATGTTTGGCAACTAAAATGCTTCACCTTGTCTTCTACAGAGTCTTGCGTTGTACAGTTTACAGGCTGAGATCTTTCAAGAGTTGGTTCATTTTGCCTGCTTCAAGTGGGAGATCTTGTTTCCTATGAGGCTCCGTATCCACAAATACAATAAATGTAACAAAAACCTTTTGTTTTGATGTATATTGATCAAACACAGACGCGTGGAAATGTGCATTCTGCCTCCTTCGACAAAACAATGGGCTGATGGGATTTCTGAAAGAAAAGTGTCCAGCCAGCAATATCTATTTTATTTGGACTTCTCTGAATGATTATTTCTATTTTCTCTCTGAACTCGTTCATAAAAACGTGTAAAAGCTGTCATGAATCATAAATCCCGACCTGGAGTGCAGTTGAAACTTTCCAACCAATCCACATTGTGACTGAGGCTCTGAAAATGTATTCAGCTTATCAGTTATTTCTGGCACAAGCGGCCGCCCCCCCCAAAATCCCTCTCAATAAATATGGGGTTGACTAAGTTGATATGCCTCGGAGGCATTTTAAATATTCCCCCAAAAATATCCATGCATAAAGCGGGGCAACATAATTGGGTGATTTATGACCTTTTCACACCACTGGAGCGATTAACTGAAGACATCATTCAAAGCTGTCAGTCAAACTGATTGTTCACATGGAAAACGAAACACCGTGCACCCAATAAGGGAGCCAGCTGACTTCAGAACGATGTCTTCAAAAGCCCTTAACCAAAGTGGCCTCTTCAGGACTTGGCGGTTGCCTTGTTAATGCGCACAGATGAAACTTCTTCTATCAGAAAGCGACACTGGCAGAAGGGGAAATGGAATCAAAGGCGCAGTTAAGTCGGGGAGAGAACATCCGCGTTGTCGTCTCGTCCCGCTGCCCTGCTCACACTCAGCGCCGGTCACAGAACTTAATGGTGCATCTGGGAGACATCTTCACGCAGAGATATCATTACCTCAGATTTAATGACGAGCTGCAGCGATTTGTCTTTATTGGTCTTCATAGACACACACACACACCTGCATCTCCAGAGCCGTCCTTTGGTAATAATACCAGGAAGAACCACTTGACACTAATTGGCTCATCATGTCAAGTGTGTTCATGGGAAGAGCTTTTCTTTTTCCGAGGCTTAAAAAAGTAACCAGTTTTGGAATGGGATGTGATTGGAGAGGATTGCATCCTTGGTGAGATTTTATGAATTTTGCCTCATCTCGTTTTTTCTCCAGCCTACCAAGTCTTCAGCGTAAACCTGCTAGAAAGCCCGTCATACCATATCTATGCCCTCAAAAAGACAAGCTTCTGCATATGTATCGAATTCTCTTTCAGATCCATCTTTTTTTTAATTGCACCTTCCATATTGAGTATTGCCTGTATTCTCTTCATTCAATTTATACCAATGATCATAACATCGCTCCAACTGGCTCACGAGGAGGCCTTCCCTTACCCATTTGGTCCTCGGGGCTTACTGGCACTCAGTCTAATTACCAGAGATAATGGAGGGTGAAGCTAAATGGCGCTGATAGGGTCCAGCAGAAGGTTATTAGGTGTCCTCATTAGTGTCCAACTGAAGTGAAAGGAGGTTTAAGGTCTTGTTCTGATCCTGATGGATGGTTTCCCTCTCAGTCAGATCGGTCTTCAGAGGCTGTGATTCCAGCCATGTAAAGGCACCGATGGGATGTATATATGAAGGAGTGAGAGCATGTGTGTTTGTGCACTTAATTCGGCACAAGATGAGTGATGAAACACAATTCTGCCTGAGTAAGAGGTGCAGGTCAGTTTGATCTATTGCAGTGGGAATATTTAATACGTACCTCATTACCGTCATTGTTAAGTCTTCTAATAAGCAGCACTGTCTAATTCATCAAGTATATTGCATGCCAGTTGTACTTTCAAGCAAAAAGAGTAGCAAGACAATTAAAGCAAGGTATTTCTGTTTTATTGTATTACTCATAATTCAGACACGTGTATATACAAAGACAGATCGTTTTTTGTCAATTCTTTTGTTGTTTATATACTGTAAAAGAGCACGTTGGAAACATTCCCCCCTATGATGGCAAAGTGGGGGCGGGCTTTCAAAGGTGAGGGAAGAAGAACAGCAGGTGGTGTGGTGGAGGTTACACAAGCACAAGGGCAAGGAGACAGAAGTGGCTCATGGGCAAGAGGGGAGGTGACGGGAGGAGAGGCTTTTGCTCCGTATGCGCAGAACCTGGATGGATGGGAAGCTTTACCCCACTAACAATGCAGTTTAGGATTTGGTGGGGGGGGTGGGAGGGGGGGGGCACACACTAAGGGCAGTTAAAAAGGGGAGAGAAAGTGAAGGGCCCTGTTGTGGTCTCTTGGACGCCAGCAGCCGTCCCGTGTAAAAGCACAATGGCAGAAAGCGTCTTGTACACAGACGGGGCTGCCAGGGCAGAGGCTAAAGGGCTAAGGCATGGGAAACACTCTTCGTTGCCAAAGAGGGTTGCCGCTTCCCATTCACTGCGGCAACAGCAAATGAGACACACACACACACACACACACACACACACACACTGAAAAAACGTCCACGCACTGATGTGTACACTCCCAAAACTCCTCCTTTCGGGAGAGGTGACAGATTAGGAATAGTTTGTTGGTTCAGTAGAACAGACTGCAACGGCCATGGGATGAAATCAGCTGATACAGGTACAGAAAGAGTCACAAAAAGAAAAGTTGCTCTTGAACTACAAAATGACCGACTCCCTACTGTCACTTCACAACCACTGTTTGTGTTATGTACATTTGTCATCTGTCACTACACAGCTTTAATGACATCACTCGAATGGGGGGATGCAAAAACACACACACACGCGCACACACACACACACAAGGATGAAAGTGATCTGAAAATCTAACACGACTCAAAGGAAAAGAAAACAAGAGCAAAAGAAAACGTTGTTTTTGAAACTTTTTAGATATTTTTTTTCTTCTTTTTTTTTTTTCATACATGTCATCAAGTTCATGCGCATGCCACATAATGAAAATATAGATCCTTCCATTAAAAAGCAAACCGTCCGCTTATGGCAGATCTTTAAAGGCCAACATGCTTCCAAACACCGAAGGCCCAACTGGTACAAAGAAGCCGTCCATCAAGTCCAAAGCTTTTCTTTCCAAGGGAGGATCCTTAAATGAAGAGATGTGAAGTTGGTGACTGGTTTGAAACGTGTAACAGGTGAGCCACTCGTTTGACTAATGTTCAGCCTTCTGTACACTTGTGTACAGCTCCCACAGGTTCCAACCTTCATAGTAGTTCAACGTTTCCTTAGGCATTGAGGATCAAAGCACTCAATGCATTGTTTGAGGAGAAGTACGCACTCCGGAGAAACCAGAGATAATACCGTTTAATTTGTGTGTTTTTTTTTTTAGAAAAGACATATGAACCAAATTAATACTTTAATATCAAACACTATTTACATCAAGAAGTTGTCCTAATAATAGTCATAATCCTCATCATCATAACAATAATAATAATTATACAGTTTTAACAATTATCTCTTTTTTTTTCTTTTGTCCTTCAGAAAGGTACAAAACGGATACTAACCTAAGACTACTTCCTCTATGGTTGACTACCTCAGGATACACGGTATCCAGTTTTTAAGTTGATCCTCATTTCCCAGGTCAAAGAGTGTACAGAATAAACCATGGTAATAATAGCAATAATGACGAATAGTAGTATTGGTATAAGAGAGTACAATTGAAGCTGGTATCTGATAAAAGACTAGTGTTAATCTGCTGTCGATTCTGAATCTTATTAGATGCTCATTCCCTGTGGTGTTTCTACAGAAAATTAGTACCTCATTAAACGGCCTCGGCTCCTATTACCCCCCACAGCTGAGCTGTAATGGCATTGTTACCGTGGCGCAAATAAACAAAACAAAAGAGGCAGCCACAAAAATGAAAATAAAGCGAGAAAAAACCCAAACAGTGCATGCCTTTAGAATGATGAATAATAGGTCATTGAATGTGGTGTGGTTTGTCGGTAGTGTGCGTTGGATTCTTTTGGTTTTGTTAGGCACTCAAGTCACACTGTCCTCAGCTACCTCTCTCACGTCTTTCCATCTCTTTCCATTCTCTCAAACTGCTAGTTCATAGGTTCGTGCTTTAACCCCCCCCCCCCTCCCCCTCCGCCCCATGAAGGAAATCTACAATCCCCTCCCGAGACCCCCCAAGCCTTCCGCCTATCTATTTTTAATACCAGGAATAACTCCCCTTGCCACAACATGGGGTCCACATGCCTGTCATTTGGAACCTCATTAAAGAGTCACTTAAACCTGTAACTGGAGGAGCCAGCAGTGGACACGTAATTGCTCTTGTGCTCCTTTTGTTGCTCTCTTTCAATCTGTCTTTTTAAAACCAGCTGGTGCATGTTGCTGATGCAGAAACACTGTCTCTAAAAGCAGGGAGTTCCTTTCTCCATCCATCCGTATTTCTTTGAAAAGCAAGCAGAAAGAAGTGCCTATTGTTTGCAAAAGAGACGTAACGGCCTCCATTATGCTAACTCACCATGTGCATCTGTAGGGGCTGAAGGATGCTGAAGATCATTCAAAAGTAGTGGATTCCTTTATTGGTGTAAGTGCTGACATAAACCTGACTAAATAGAGCTTTGCATTGCCTTGAATGAAATGGTTGGTTTGCGCTATGTGTTTTCCACTAATTGATGATATTGGAGCGGTCACGGGAATAATGCATAACTGCTGGAATAAACTGAATGTGATAACCATGTAACTAATGTTTGAGTTTTCATGGTTGTGGTTTTAAGTGAGACAGTCGGGGACACGAGTATGGTTCTGTGATTTAAATGGTCACTTTCCCATGTGATCGGTTGTTGTTAGAATTTAAGTCGATATCCAAAGGTACAAAAAAAAGAAAAGATGAAAGTATCCCCACTGTCAAAGACATTCTTTTGGAAACACAATTGGCAAAAACCTAAAATAACTTAAAAGTTAACAAAGAATAAAAGTCTCAAATTGATCTGCAAATCATTTTTTAAACAATCACTCAAACAATCAATATCACTGAAAAGAAAGCTGCGAATACAAATGTCTATGTGAGTGTTATATCGACTAATAGTCAAATAGAGCGGAGAGAACAATTGCAGCCCTGCTCGGTAAACATTGCGTAAAATAACTGTGACTGTTGCCGTGAAATTGTGTGATCAACTTTCGAAAATGTATTGATCCTCCATCTTAATAACAGTCTGCAAATTGTCTGGTGAGAAAGTTTCAATTTAGCTGTTTTTTCTGCGAGTCGCGGGGCGGAGCGAATGTGTTTCATCGAGCTGACTGTGGTGCTCTTCACACGGCAGGGCAACAAAAAAGAGCCCACAGCCCACAGCGGCTCAATCACCGCAAACGCACACCATTTTTTTGGATTTCGCGAAGGCAAATGGGCTGCAATCCGTTAACCCGGGACAGCCCGGTGAGCCCGCGGGCGGAGGGGCATGCCGCGCGTGTGTCATTCTCGGTGCCGGGGGTTTGCGGTCCGACCTGCTAAAAAAAAACCCGTTTCGTTTTCTTTTACTCGCGTCTTCGTCTTTCGGCTCCGCACTTCCACTTCCCTGTGGAATGGAGGCCTGATCTCCTCACTTTAAACCCAGCACGACTCGATCACTATGCTTTCCAAAAGGCTTCAGGAGAGCTCTCATTTATTTGTGTGTGTTGGGTTCTTTCTAGCACACCTAGCATATTCACTCTTCCACTACTGCTACTGTAAAAACCCTACTGCTATTGACGGTTGGTGTTGTGTATTTGCTGTGTATGTGTGCATGTGGGTAAACATTAGGGATGTGGTTACATAAAACATGATGTAAAGGGATGTCGAAAGTCACCGGAAAATAAGAATCATGTGTCGAAAAAAAGGGGGGATTTGGCATCTTAGTTGAACGTTTAAGGGGGAAAAAACTGTCTTTCCCCGCTTCCAACATCAACTTTATTTCACTCACAGACGGAGAAAGACCACTTAAATATATTTCTGAAAAAAATAGAGGGTTCCTCGAGAAGCCTGCTTTGATGCGTGAGGAGCGAACTCGCTCCACGCAAATCCCGCCACTTCCCTGCACCCGTGGGCAGCTTCAGGCCACGCTAGGTGTAAACGCCCCCCCCCCCACACCCTCCCCGGGACAGGGGAAGGCGCTATGAAGTGAAGAGTGCCGATAGGCAGAGCAGCAACAGGGCCAGCACCGGACTCGTTTTCTGCAGGTGCGGCGCGGCGTTGGTTTCGTCGCTTCGGGAAGGCTCGGCCGGCTCGTGGCTGGTGTCGTCTGAGGGACAAGACACAGAAGGGAGGAGAGGAGTTTTTTTTATTGATGGTACAAACTGCATCTACAAAAGCAGGCGGTGTGCAATTCATTTTAAAAATCACAATTGTGTGGTACGAGGGTGTGAGTTATATTTCAAAATGAAAAGCAAAAGTGGAGACATCCGTGCATTTACTGAGATGTTTGAGGTCATAGAGTTCGTAGAGTTGGAAAGGTGAAGTCTGAGTTGCCGTATGAACTTGAGTTGCTATGTCATGCTTAAAATCCTGTCTGGAACATTTTTAATTCAACTCCCAGGTGAAGTGGCTGCTTTGTGGGAGTGGCATCAGGATATCTGATCGGCAGTGTGCCCACAGCATCATGGGGAAGAAGTTTAACCATGAACAGCTGACAGAACAGAGGGCTCGCCAACTACATAACTACAAAAGTCTATTTGTGAGTCTGTGAGTGTGTGTGTGTGTGTGTGTTGTTTCTGGTATGGCCTGGAGGAACGTGCCAGCAGTAGATGACGGATGAATGAAGCATGCAAGGTGAGTGGCAGCCGTCAAACAAGCAGACAGGACAGAGAGGAGGACAAAGCAGGATGACAGCCAGGAGGATGGGTCCAGGTTAAATATCAGTGCATGATGAATTTTTAAAAGATTTTTACAGTTAGTTTACAGTTTCAAAATGGTGTGCAAACCTTTCAAACGAATAATGTGTCCTGTATGCGACATGTTGGTCTCAGAGAGTTGGAATATGTTTTAGTTTCAGTGCAGCGACGGGGTTAGATCACGCAGAAAATAATCCAACTCAAGTTAGCGACACGTGTTGGTGCAGAATGATTCTAGTAAAAAAAAGAAATGCTACGGACTCCAACATGCTGCTGGCAGTGAAAAGGTGTGAAACACAGTGTGTGAATGCAACAAAAATCTTTGAGACCATCCCAAAAACTGTAAACTAACACATCCATAAATGTGAAATATATATATATATATATGTATATATATATATATACACATTTCACATATCACTTTAATATGCAAGCAAAGGTGGCATGACACAACATCTGGAGAAGAGTCAGTGGGAGAGAAGCATCAGGCAGAGATGTGGAAGCAGGGTTCAGCATCAAAGGAAACGGACACAGACAGAAGGCACGTGTACAGATGGATGGTCACACTGAAGAGAGTCAAATAAGCAGGAAGCCATACTAACCTCGTGGTTCTAATGTATTGTCTACTTTGTCGTTTACATCAAAAACACGGTCATGTACGCCTATAGTTTTCACACAGCTGTCTATAACAGAAAAATAGGGAGAATGAGAGATCATTAGATGTTTATGCCAAATAGGTTAGTGACATTTGAACCCTCCCCCTCCCCGCCTCGCTCTGCCCCCCCCCCCCCCCCCCCCCCCCCCTCCCTCTCTTTCTATCCCAACATCCCAAGCAACAAAGCTCATGGCAACATTCAGATGAAGTATGACGTGACCTGGATTTCATTAGATGTGTTCACCTTTCATCCGTCATGTTTTCAGAAGAAGAAAAAAAAAAAAAAAAAAAAAAAAAAAAAACATTCTTCGCGAGTAAAGTCGTTTTTTTTTGGGGTGATTAATGGAAGGGGGGCATGTTGGACAGCGAGCAGAAGGTAATCGAGGAGGAAGTGAGGTAACCAGAGAGGAGGACATAAACTGTTTTGCTTTTCAATCCGAACGTGTACTTCAACGAGCTCCATTACAAAGCCTCCTGCTGCGTGCAAACACTCACTTGATGGTCGGACGAAAACTTTGAGCTTCAGGCACGTTTTCCTCCCGTTCTCAGCAATGGTGGAGGCTGAAAGACAAACGTTTAACAGGGCGTTAATATAACACTGCACGTAGGGGCACACATGCGTTTTACCTTTCAAATAAAAAGGTGCACGTGATGCATACATTTTAATAAGAAATATCTCTTCCCAATATGGTCAGCTCATTCAGATAAATGTTGACGCTTAAGTAGATTTTGTCGGGGTTAGTCGTGGGTTCTTGTGAAATTACAGCCCCAAAGTATTTACAGATGTGCTTGGAAAAGGTCTCGGGGGGGAAAGTGGAGTGCTTTGTCTAAGTCTAATTGTAGCAGGTTTCGATTTTACAACTGGCAGCGGCTTAACTTATGATGATTTTCATCCTCAAAAGATAAAAAAACAAACAACAAAACGTAATGTTGTGCGAATACTCGACGTGTGTACATTCGCGCGTTTCCCTCTCTGAAACCTCAGCGCCCTCCGAGGGACACGGAGGTCACGCACCGACGACCTATTTGCTGCGTGTGCGGATGGTTTGCGGTCTCTGTCGGAGGAAAACGGATCCCTTCCCGTCATGGGGGGGGGGGGGGGGGGGGGGGGGGGGTGTGAATCTCTGAGCGTTAGCTATCGTAGTGGCTGCATCGCATCCCCCTAAAAATATCTCTGGTGGGGGAGCGTGGGCCAGAGTGTGTGTGTGTGTGTGGTTGACCACTAATGGTGTTGTGGTGAGGCACCAGGTGCTTTTTCCTGCAGACGAGGATAGGGGTCAAACACGTGTCGGATTGGGGGGGGGGAGGGGGACGGGGAGGGGGGGGGGGCGTAATGCAAGTGTCCATCAATACATGGGAAAGTACAGCGGGTCAAAAATGTACACCGTTGTCTGAGGTCAGGAACTCATACTGTTGTGAAATATTAATACTACGGCAAACTAGTTTCTCATCCGTCTCGCCCCAGAGAGACCACGCCGTCCGTTGGGATATCTTTCAGGCGGCGTTTCATGTCTTCTGTGAAACATTCCACAGCTGATGCAATGAAGCCGAGCCTCTCCAAAGGCGACCATTTGGGATCTGTCAACTCCTCTGTGGTGAACCTTTACCCAACCCCTCCCTTCCCTCCCCTCTCTCCCAGCTGTGTCACCCTCTCTTCTCGTCTGTCAGCAGGGCCGTATCCATTCATCAAAGCTCAACTGACTTGCCTCCGTCGTCGTTTTTTTTTTTTTTTTTTTTTACGCCACACGGCCCGACGTGTCGTGTGCAGAGACGCACAGAGTACAGATTGTAATTGCTCCATGTCTTCTTAAAAAACAGTCATTTTCTTCTAATTTTCCCCGGGCTGCATAATTTTTCTGTTAAAAACGACCATAGACTTTGCTACAGCAGATGTCTCAGCTTCTATTTCATGCGAAGGCAGTGAAAAGAAGCAGTGAATTGTCTCTGGTAACAATTCTAATTATGGAAAAGGGTCAGAAGAAATGGAAATCTTTTTCCTTTTCTCGCACTAACCCTTTAATCCGGGTGCCAGTTATTTCCTAAAATGCACACTGCATGCTCCTTGAATCCCTGTCATTTCACCGGAGCCCGCTCCACCGCTCGTCAGGCGGCCGCCGCCGCCGCTCTTTGCCTCTCAACCCCGCAGTTACAATTTTAATGCCGTTGGCTTCATCAGCTGTTTCGTATGCGCGGCGACTCCATCATACGGCCCCTTTTTCAAAGCTCAGTGAAAAAGGTGGAGAAGAGCGAGCGAGAGAGGGAGAGAGAGAGAGGGAGAGAGAGAGAGAGCTTATTATTTTGGTGTGGAGGCAGCCGATGACACGCTAATGAACCCTGACCCACTCAGTTATATACCAGTACCCACACGATTTATGTCACTCTTCTTACCGCTCCGCATTTCTACTCCAACATAATACTTAATGGTCCCATATTCAATGTGTGCAAACACTGTGTATGGCCCAGCACACACACACACACACAGACACACACACACACACACGCGTCTCCAGATGTCTTATCTTCATCATTGTTGTGGGCAGAGCTGAGACGCAGCCATCGACACCAGCCACTTAGCACAGGCAGCTGATTATGAGACAAGTATGGCCCGATGAAAATGGCAAAAAACGCAAGTGGGAGTCTCTGTCATGATGACAAGTTCGTGAAGCTGTTATGATGTTTAAAGATTTGCCCGTGACACTCTATCCACGTCCTACTCGGGACGAATCCTGCACATAAGGTGCACGGTGGGACAGATAGCATAATTGCCGCAGTCGAAGGAGCTTTCACCCATTTTGTATAGCATATATAATATATATAATATGTTATTTCTATGCCTTCGGTAGACAGTTAATGTCAATGTTTATGACATTATTCGCCTCTACCTTCCGTTTTTTTGGTGGCAGCTCTTCATACTTGATGAGGATTCCTCCACCAAAAAAAAAAAAAAATCAGCGCCAGCTTCTGTTTATTTCGGATTAACATGCTGCTGAGGGGCCAGCTTATTGTTTAACATCAACACCCGCCATTCCCGAGCAGCCGCCTCAACCACCAACCCAGGCAGCCAGTGGCTGCTCTGAAGGACAGTGGCCCTGAGACCAAGTCCCGGGGAGATGGGAGGACGGGCGGGCAGGCGAAGGTTGGGTTACTCCTCCCAAGCCTCGCCCCCCCCCCCCCACCCCCCCCCTGGCTGCTAATGGCCGGTCCCCTCTGTGCACTGCATTATGCATCAGCATTAAGCCAAATGGAATGAAGCAGAATCCAATTACGGAAGAACAAACAGGTGGGCTCAGTGCGGCTTAGGCGACGCATTGTTTCAATCACACGGCACAAGGCGAGCTTTATTGCGAGTGTAATGCTATCTGGAAAACACATTTCCATCGCCTTTCACTGAAAGACTCAACAGCTCATTCCGGATGTGACACACACAACCGTGTGTGTGTCACATCCGGAATGAGCTGTTGAGTGTGTATCTATCAACGGTGAGTCAAAAGCTTACACACCAGTTGATATCACGGTAGGATATTGATTTCTTATCCGTCATCTAGACGCTGTAAAGGCTACCGCATCGTCGGTCAAACCGCTAGCGGAGGTTTTGTTTGTTATTTCTTACAACTCAGGTGTCATTTTCTCATCGTCAAGGAGACCAGACCGCAAGATGCCAGATGCAATGTCCCCCAATTTTTGGTTCATACAACTGTGTTTAAGATGTTTGCTGTGGTCCATTAGAAGATCAGTAGATGATCCATTGAGACGACCTCTACAGTCTGAACACGCGGGGACCACAAGAAGCCGAGCCTTGGGTGGACTTGACACGCCGTCCTGTGGACACCGTGTCCGCCTGCCTGTAGTTGGCTTCAGGTCTCAAACCGGCTTTAATAAAGGTGCTCTAATCCTTTGATCCCTGCTTATTCGTAAGGAGGATGGGGGTGGGTTAAAAAGAATGCACTTTAATGTTGTGTTCAGCGCTCAGCATGCCTGCCGAGTTCACTCTGCCAGCTCACAGAAGGAAAAAAAAATAAAAAGGCTGCTGGCTTTGTCTTTGATTTGCCAGGATTACATGTGTGGTTTATGGAGGTTATATGAACCGGTGTCCAAGAGAGAGGACATGCAGCATCTTCAACCAACGTCTCCATCCGGCTAGTCAGACAGTCTGCAGCCAGAACACATTTCCTTCTGTTCCGTGTACAGAAATCAGCGGTGGGATTCATTAACGTTCCTTGTTTCCCTTTCAGGGTATAGAACCATTACCCAGCCGTTCAGAACAAACACACATCCAATGAAATGTTGCACAGGCAGTGTACAGGTGTGCTGTGTAATAAAAGTACAGATCACTATACAAACTGTACTGCAGGCTATGAGGAGACTTCCCACCGAAGAAGCCCATTAACCAGATGCTCACACAATGGGAGGGAATGAGAGGAACAGTGAAAGAAGGGGACTCGAGGATTCAGGCAGGTGAGGCATCCCCCCCCCCGCCCCCCCCTTGGTGATAGCTGGCCTTTTTGCTCCTTCCTTGCATCCTTCAACCACCTCCAAAAGTGAACCAAAGTCGTTCCCGGTGCCGCATGCTGCGAGGGGGGGCGAGGTCACGGGCAGCAATGGGGAAAAGAGTGAGAGAAACAAGGGGGGGGGGGGGGTCGAGAGGTAGAAGTGAGTTGAAATGGGTAATGTTGTAAGGGTGGATACAAGTATTTCCTCTCGACTATTTCTTCAATTTAGATCACGCGTCGTCGTCGTCGTTTTTGTGATGAATCCCATAATGACAGTTTAACAAATTGCTCCATCTTCTAGAGAATCAAAAAGCGCCTAGAAAGTCTGAAAACCCTTGAATTTGATCAGCTCATTAACGTACTCACACTCAAATAACAACAAACTTGATGATTTATAAATCTAGGGGGAGTTTAGCTCTTTAAGCAAGCACACAATAGTAAATCACTGTACATAATAATGTGTCATTTCTGCACTCAGCGTTTCCCATAGAAGGAAAATATTATTGTCATGGCTCGAGCTTCCACCCACAGAACAAATGAGAAAACCTGTGTGCGAGGATGTGGGCATGGTAATAAAGAGCGAATGAAAAAGACTGAATAAATGAACAATAACCAATTAAAAATAATGACCAATGCGGCGGGTTAATAATATATGTGTTAATGGTTTAATGGCCAAGGATGAAATGCCCTTGTCTTTGTTGTAGTGAATCGCAATCGGCTCCTGAAGACGGCCGGTAGGAGCATGAACAGCATTAGGAACCGCGTGCCCTCTGAGTCACAGCCCTCGCCCGCCCCCCCCCCCCCCCCCCCCGCTCCTCCTTTCACCGCCGTGCTGTCTTCCTGCAGACAGCGATGACCACTTTGGGCGCGGTCAAACCCCAAATCGCTCGAATCTCTCGCTCGCCTCGCTTTGCCTGGGCTGTCGGCGGGGGGGGGTGTGGCGTGACCTCGCCTCGCTCCCGGCGCGCGAATAACGGCGGGCGTGTTGCGACCGGGCCTTTCGCCGGACTGGCATCTACCCGTCCGTGGCTTTGTCGTTGGTCGTGGAGGGTTCCGCTCAACCCAGTTGATCCAAAATCTCTCCTTGGTGTTCATTTGACATCTTGATACGGTTAAAGCGCTGCGCATGTTTCAGATCATTTGAATACGCCATCAGGCATTACCGTGCGCCGCAATGAAGCACCTGCGTTTGTTATTCAGGGCTTTCTTTCAAATGTGGATCTGGATCAAAAGAGCCTCGGGGAGGGTTAGTTTCGGACTATGAGGAGACAGGAAATAATGTAGTGACCATTGACAGCGTGAGCCTGTCCGGGTTACAATAATGCATTCCAAACATCTTACACACATCTGTGTGGCTTTTATGTCCATGCATGGGTGGGTGTTTTTATACGAGCGCATGTGCATCCACGCGAGTGTGTCTTTGTCTCACGTTGCTCCGTGTTACCGGATCATTCCTGAGTCGCGATGACAGGGTTGATTTTTCACACGAGTGAATGAAAGGACCTAGTTATGATGGTGTCTGGACCACAAATGGAACGGCGCTGGCTCTTTGTCATTATTAGCAGACCTCCTGCAGCTCTACCAGAATACACACTGCACACAACCCCCACTGCCTCACTTTCACTCGTCTCTTAATGCTTATTTCTCGACGCTGCTGCTCTTCGATCTCTACTCCGTTCTTGTTGGCCATCTAACACGTGTTCTTTCTCCAGAGGTTTTTCTCGCGAGGGTGAAACCCAGAAACGTATATGAAATAACTCCATCCAAGTGTTATTGATTGTGTTTTCCTTGAGAAGCGGCAGCAGCCCGTGTAGGAAAACCAGTCAGGCGGCAAGAAAAGGACACTGCATGATCACACCGAGTGGTTTGCTGTTTGCCACACGCCTCACACGCCTAAACTCACGCCACAACTCGGCTCACTCGGCTCCTTTGCTGTGAGCGAGCTGCCGCCAATATTGGATTCTTGCCCTTTTCAGATGAAATTCACTCAAATACGAGATTGCGGCTTGCGTCCGTATCAGAACAAACCCGCTTGCGTCAGCGCCCCACCCCCCCCCCCGGCGAGATGGGGCACTGGGAACTCTGACCCGAGGAGTGCTCCAATTATCCGCTCGTCCCCTTCCGTCTGTCGCGGAGAACAGACGCCTCCGAGGTGGCACTCGCTCGCTGCTACAGCACAGAGCGGCGTTGCGTGAGGTCATCGTTACACACTCTCTGCATGTACAGTTTACATGTACTTTAATGTATTCCCCCCCCCCCCCTCGTGCCCTGCCTCAGGCTGAACTTTAGAAAGGAACACGTGTGTATGTTGCCTCCCGACTGACTCCAGATGTTGTCTCGTCCTCAATTACCTGCCAGAGAGAAGAGGCCGACACTAACGGAAATGAAGAATCGCGACCTCCGTCAGAGTAAATTCCTGCCCTTCTGCTGCCGTTGATTAAGTTGTTTCTGTTTGTTGAAGCAGATGACAGCCGAAGCCTCGTCTCATCGCTCTAATTTTATCAGATGCAACAAATCAACCCTCAACCCGCATCCGACTCCTAGGGCGAAAACACCATTAACACGCTTTTTTTTTGGGGAGGCAGGAATATGATTTGACAGCTTCGTTTTCATTTTCAAACGTGGTGCTGATCAATCATGTTACCGAGGGCAGATTGGTCTTCACCCACTCCATCAGGAGGAAGAGATTAATAATTCGCATCCTGTGTACATGAGCACTATTTATATATAAGGCAACCGCTGTTCTGTGTGACGTCAAACATTGTTGTAATCCCTGTCAAATTGATTGTAAATAAATATAATATACATTTCATCTGGTCCGGGATATTTTTATGTCTCAAGTGCCTAAGCCTATTCGCGGTTACCTGCTGGTAACTAACTGCCTCATGTGCTCGTGGACAGTGGCGTCTGCCTCGGGACACGATGGCATCTCTGTTCAGTGTAGGTCGGCAGTAAAGCCTGCTTCCGCTGGTCATGATGCTTTGCGATTTTCTCCCAATGCACTCGTACGATATATACGCTGATGGGCGACAAGGGCAAAGTCAGAACGCTGCGTGCAAAAAGCATCCACACGGCGTACAGGAGCGATGTCTCTGCTGTGGTGAAGCCAGCGTTGCTGTGCAAATTCCACACAAAATGGTTTTAAAATTGGACTTAATACAGACATCGCTACAATGTGAAATAGAAAAATGCTAAATGTTTTATGAAGGAAAGTCATCAATCGCTTGAGATTCCTAATTTAGACATTTGGCCTTTGGTGTACTTAAGAATCTCTATCAGATGATAAGATTAATATTTAATGAAACTTATGGGGCGGAAACCATTGGTGAAATCAGGTTGTCCATCAGAACAGGCATTAGGCATGGCCATAAAGCACAACCGACTCTTTTCACTTTGTTGGCCATGATGAGAATTCAATTATATAAAATACCACTCTTATCTTCTCATTTCAATTAAATAAAAAGTGCTATCTTCACTCCTGTAAGCCTCACTGCACAAGTGCAACACATTTTCAAATAGAAGACAATGTTGAGTGGTCACAACCAGGTAAGCCTTCTCAATGTAATCCATGTTGTAGATCCAGGTTGTGGTAATTGTAGAATTAAGTCATCTTTTTTGACAAAGTCAATGAATGAAATGCTTAAAATCAAAGTCCCATATTTAATCGTATCATTGCTGCAGCAACATTGTGCATGCAAACCTTGTGAGGCATATTGGTCCTGGACCCAGATATTGGAAGGTCGGGCCAAGGTGACCCACTCGGTTCACAGACCAAACCAGGGAAGTTTAATGGTCATATTGCTCTGTTTCTTCTGAATTATGTCAAATATGCCTGCTTTAGGTGTACTTTGGGATTCAGTTGTACTAAACATGTTTTATAGCCGTCTTTAGTCCTGAATATTTATGTTATTGGTATATTTAGCCGAAATGCATTCGCTGAAACTCAGCCGCTGACTCTGGTCAAAATTATGTGAATTCTTTTTGCACCGTATTTACTTATCTTTCAGGTTTTTTTTGTGAAAATGTATCACTGAGACGATTAAAGGAGAACAAAAACGACGTAACCCAAATGAAGCGGAGAGGTCTCGGATGTCTGAGACTCACCCCTCTCCAGAGAGAGAGAGAGAGAGAGAGAGAGAGAGATGTTACGGATAAAAAGGCAGGTGTAGTAACGTCACTATCTCTCACTATCTTCATCCTTGGGGGTCTGCATGCTGTCCGCTAGAGAGAGACGCTCCGTCAGATCCATCAGCAGCCATCTTCTCTGATACCTACGAACACTCGGGTTGGGCACAATGGCGGTGGGGAATCACATGTCAGACTTCTTCATGCTAGATGACTTTAATATCCGCCGCGATAGCCAGAGAGCATATATGCCGGAATCATTCAATAGCCAATGACGCCGCGGGCCACTAAACCAATATGGCGTGCACCAGCAGAATGGATGCGTTCCGTGGGAGCCCTGTCGGTTGCAGTGTAATTTAATCCAGGCCTTAGGACAAGCATCTCTCAACAGAAATGGAAATATATAAATATATATATATACATATATGTATGTGTTAGAAATAGAGACTCGCAGGAGAGGATGAATTGTATCACCCTTCCCTAACCCCTATCTACGCCCCCGAGTTCGCAGACTTCCATTTTTCCCTTGTCTCATTTAGTGTGACTGTCAATGCAAATCGGCTATAAAAGCAAAAGGAAAATCTGGTTACTTTTTGAAAACAGACAAATGATCAAACACCTGGCAGTTGAAAGGCCTCTGGAAACGAACGCAGGCTATTTGTTTTGTCGACAAGCTTCACAGCCCAAAGAATGTCGAACATTTAAGAGGAATCTATTGTTTCGTTTCTCTGCGGCTTCTCCTGTTACAGCCCCCAACATCCAGTCCTAAGTGTTACGGGGCAGGGAGAGAGAGAGAGAGAGAGAGAGAGAGAGAGAGAGAGACAGAGAGAGACGTGAAAGGATTAAAGGACACAAGTCTTTGCCGGCTGTCAGGTTAACTGCTTCATAAAAAGGTGTCAACTTAGAAAACAGACCCCAGACTTTTGACGCCGTCTCCGAGAGAAGGGAAGGTTTAAAAGCCACCTGGAGCTGCATTAACACCCAAAAGTCCAAACTTTATTGATAAACAGATAAAAGTAGAGCATAACTGGAAGTATTAAACGGGACAGAGTTAAATGTCAAAACTGACGAGCCCTTGCTGAATTTATACATCGTTCCCTCATAAATAGGCCCGTAAAGTTTAAACTTGCATTACCCTGCGTGATATTGCACTAATGCCACCGATATGAGAGCGTCACCGCGCTTGCCATTTTGTAATATCAGCGTATCCCTGTGACAAATGTGTTTTGAGCGAGTAGCGACAACAGCATCCGACCGACAGTAACTCCTCCGCGTAGTCTGCGTAGTCTCCACTCAATTCCAATCCATCACCTTGCTTTGATAACACCTAATTTCCCAGGGGGGGGGGCTTCGGCCTACAGATGAACCTCGGTTTAGGCTCAGCTTCTACGCCGAGGAGCAGGCGACTCGACGCCTGGCGCTGAGCAGAACAGGAGCAGAACACCACGATGCGGGGAGGAGGGCACTCCTTTTGTCAAAGTGCGCCGGCTTCTGCGAGCGGGGCGCGCGAGGAGTGACCTATTGAACCGTCTCCGTGCCCACCCCGTGAACTCCCTTGTCACGTGAGGTTTGAGAGTCCCCCACTGGGAATGCGACTCCCATAGCAACGGATTGACGTGTGTCAATGTGTTTGATACGTGACTCACATATGTAGTAGTATTCTCTGCCCGGTCGGAACTCGAAGCCCAGGGAGAACGGGGTGAAGAGCTGGAACTTCTCGGAGAACTTGAGCGGCCCGTTGGGGGAGTGCGGCCTGTTGCACTCCCAGCGCTTGAAGCCCTTGGCGGTGTGGTCGCAGGTGCTGTAGCCGTCGTAGTTGACCATGTAGAGGACGTAGCGCTCGGTGCGCTCCTCGGGTACCGTCTCTTCGTAGTGGGGACAGTAGACATCCAGGTAGTCGTTGATGCACACGTCGATGTGGTAGTCGCCACGGTGGAACCTGGTTGGGAAAGAAGAAGAAAATTGTTCATTTTATTGTCATTCCCAGGAAAAGCGAGGGTTTTGAATCCTGGAAACCGGAATCAGAGACACATTTTGTTGGTTTTTAACAGCTTCAATAGTATTTACACACATCGTATTGGCTTTATGCATCTGAGTGTTGATGTGTCAACTTCAATTATCTTTGGATAAAGAGGCTGTTTGAACTCGGCACATATGCAGAGACGAGGGTTTGATCAGTGTGTGTGGAAAGAAGCAGAGCTCTCATCACCTGGCTTCAATAAATGTGGGCGTGTTGGTTCATCTATAAATCTACGGGGGGGCAACAGATGTTTACTCACACATGCACACATCTGTCTTCCCCAATGATAGCAAACTCAAGTGTGACTGTCTCAGAAAATAAGCGCGCGTTTCAGTCGAATAAAAAAGACAGAAGGATGAACAAAATGATCCCGGGGATTCCACGATGGTCCGGACAGTAAATGTCATCATAGGAGAGAAGACAGAGCCGGCGTGTCCCCGAGGGCGGTCTGTGGAGGCGTCTTTACTACTGCAATGATCTAGAACCACACGGGGTCAGAGGGCTTCAATACATACAGGCAGATTCATCAAAAGGCCCCACACTGTCACTGCCTCCAATCAGCACACACACACACACACACACACACACACACACTGTCAGTGTCCTCACTGCTGCCCACGAAATAGGACTCTCTCACCTGTGGAATTTCTACAGCCACCAAAATTAGACAGCATTGTATAGTGAGTTCCTGTCTGGATGGTGGACGGTGTGACCCTAACCTCGGGGTCACAGATCGACCGAGAAAATATTGACCAACCTCAATTTAGCGCACCTACACACACACACACACACACACACACACACACACACACGGATGGTCGCAGACCACACGTCGCAGGCGTGTCAGCGCAGCTGGTGTCAATGACTCATTTCACCTGGGGATGTTTTAGTTTATAATTGAGACCAAGGCTCAAGTGCTGGAAGTGCACAACATGACGAGAGGAAAGTACAAACTTTTAATTGAAAACTTCCTCTGGTGTCTTTCAAGGAGGGCTCCAGGAGCTCGGGGGGGGGACGCACGAGGAGGCAGGCGTGGCGGGAGGCGAAAAGGATTTGATCCCGACGACTCTGGGGAATCGGGATTAAAATGCTGAAGCAGCACGAGTACGAGTGGGGAGTCTGTCCCTTTTTTCCCCACGGCTCGATGTGTGGAGGGGGGCGGGGGGGGGGGGGGGCCGCGTGGGTTTTGGGAAGTTGACTGACTGAGTTGTGTCCTCCATTCGGTTTTCTCAATGATCTATTCTGAACACTCAAAATCGACTGCACTGTCTCCTCTTTCCTGAGCTCGCTACCACTTTTATTTCGTCAGAACTGAGAATCCAATTATAGAGGGTGTTGTGTGCCATCCGATTGTAAAGCCCCTGAAGCCAAATTCTGGTTTGGCCATATTGAGCTATAAACATAAAAATTGGACGGAAGGGACTTTTCTGCTGCTCGTGAACAAAGTGTCCATTATGTCGTAAAGATTTTGTACGGAACAATTCAACAATAGAGCT
Organism: Pungitius pungitius; assembly: GCF_949316345.1. Taxonomy (NCBI): domain Eukaryota; kingdom Metazoa; phylum Chordata; class Actinopteri; order Perciformes; family Gasterosteidae; genus Pungitius; species Pungitius pungitius. Next base: position 2,872,488 of record NC_084904.1, read on the forward strand.
TGGAAAAAGGGAAGATTTCTGCCAGTCGATTTCAAAATACGAGTCGAACCGTCAAATGTTAATGAAGATATGAGCTGCACAAAGGCACAAAAACGCGATTATACGGTATTTCTTTCTGCCTCTTTTTTTTTCCGTGTTGCTGTCCTTCCACCCACTTCTCTGCTCCCTCTTCTCGAAAGTACGGCTCTGCTCATTATCTCACTGTGATGTTTGAGTTCGGACTCTAAAGAAGGAGTTTTCTAAGATCATACTTCTGAAAAAGTTTGTTCTTCGTGGCGGCGTTTACGTCAATCTGCAGCGCGTCTATGGAAATTACAAGGAATCCCAAACGCAAAACACAACCACAAATAGCAATTTGAGCAAAATCTGCTCTCTGCACGTCACTTGTCACTTAACTAATGTTGATGTTCTGAATGATTGATGAAACAAATAACAGGGCCGACAAACCGCGCCGCAGCCATTCCTCATTAATGTGATCATGCGTGTCTGCTGGTTTCTGCTCTGTTCATTTATTCAAGCGTGTTTTTTGTAGCCTGAGTTAACAGGAAATGCTGCTTTGCTGTGTTTACCCCGTTTAGCAGGGTAAATACTGACGTGAGGGTGTTTACAACCGAGGCTTGGAGTAGCTCATCTGTAACATCTCACTTAAAAACGTGCCGGCCAAAGGCCCACGAAGAGCCATGCATCTCTCTCACTGCTTTAAAATGTCACCGGCTTAATGGTCACATCCTCCCATCCGCTCGCCCCCGGCGCGTGTGTTTATGTGTGCCGGCGTGCTGTGTTTGTGTGGGAGAGAGGGGGAGAGAGAGAGAGAGAGAGAGAGAGAGAGAGAGAGGGGGAGAGAGAGTGTGTGTTTGTGTGTGACGTTTCAGCTGCCCTTCTCGCCCTGTCTCAGCAGTCAGAGTAGTAGCTTGTGGCCCTGACTGCAAATGAAGCGGAGGATGTTTGGGTGAGTGAGCACATAAAGGGGACAGGACGGGCATTTGTAACACGCTACACACACACACACACATTGGGTAAATGCAACAAACCCACACACACACACCTCCATGCATACATTAGATGTGTGTTATCAGTTCAGCGAGCTCCCTGGCACATTGGCAAAGGAACAGCAGTGAGACAGCCAGAAGCTGCTAATGGCTGCGAGTGAGAAATAGAGAGAGAGAGGGGGGGGGGGGGGGGGGGGAGAAACAGACAGGATGAGGGAGAGAAAGGGACCTGCTTCCAAAAGAAGCTGAGGGAATAATACAAAACAGACAGGCAGCGAGACTGAATAATGCAGATAGTATTGCCAGATTCCCACTGAATCCAAATCTGTGGGTTATTCAACAATGTGTTTATCACTGAAGGTGATTCCACTGGATGTGTGTGACGTGGCTGTTTGTGCTCCACGACGTCTCTCCGATGAAATCAACTAAGCTGCGTTTGTTCTCCTCTTTTAGGTGCTGCTGGTGTCTTTTTTTGTTGCAATGGCAGCTTTAATCGGCTGCTGGTGTTCTATACAGCGTTCCGGCTTTTCAGCAGAAAGAGGAAAGCCTTCTTCACCGTTCGTACGTACGTACGTCGGCCGCTGTGCGGGACGCCGGAGAGAGGGGCGTACCAGCAGGGCAGGGAGTACAGTAACACTGGGGTCAATAGATGAGAGTAATTGCAAAGATGCTGCAGGATCAGCTGAACCGCACAAAAGAGGAGGCAGCATCCAAAATGACTCTCGTGTGAGTTTTTGTCGGTGATAATAATATATATATATTTTTTTTTCAGTATTAGATCTTCTCTTCTTTCAGTATTAGTTCATCTGAATCTGATGAACATAACATTTATAAATATATTGATTGAAATCATGTATTTTAATGTCCAAATAACATCATCCCTACCGAGGATAAACAATGTAACACTGTATACGGTGTAATTAATGTATAAGGCATCCCATCATGTTCATGTTACTCTCTAAATACATACACACACACATTTTTTATGTTATGTTATGCACAGTTAGTTATTACTAAACCTTTAATATTAAATTGGGAGGCAATTTTTTTGTGAGATGGCCTCTGACCCATTAGTAGATGGAATACATATTCATTTAATTATGCTTCACCATTATGTATGTTTTAATTACCACATGTCACCAGTAAACACTGAAAAGTCAAATCCATCCTGCGCCACAGTCCATTCAGTGACGCCACACGTGTTTATTTAGTTTAAAAGCGCCAGAGAAATTGTCCAGATGGAGTTGGCGCCGAGTTGCCCTCGCTCCTCCACCGATGCGCCACACGCACGCACACACACACACACACACACACACCACCCAACCCAACCGGCACCATCGCTCCCCCCGTTTTTACGACGCGCTAATGGCAACATCATGAGCTACAATCTTGCCCGTTCTTGTGAGTGAAGAGAAGCAGCTGAGAGTGGCAGCGGAGACCTCCGAGCAGTTATAACAGATGATTAAGGAGCAAAGTTGGATGGTGGGCTAATTGTCGAATGGTGATAATTACACGTCTTTGTTATGCCACAGCTGTCCCGTTGCGCCGTGGGTCACAGCACAAAGCCTGGGAAATCAGCTGGACACGGAGGGTGGGTGCATATACATGTGTGTAACTGTGAGCCAGTGAATAAATGATAGAGAGAGAGAGAGAAAGAGAGAGAGAGAGAGAGAGAGAGGGATCATCTTTATTACCAACTGATTACATTTTCACACCGCCCACTCAGGCCTGCGGGGGTGAAACTGAAGGGCCAAGTCTTGTCAGCACAAACACGCACACTCGCACACGGATACAGAGAGACACCTGCACAGAGAGTCACAAACACAGAGAGCGAGTTCGGGAGAGCCGCAACGCTGAAGTGAATTCTGGGTGAGGTGGCACACCACCACGGTCGCTGATTGGCTCATTTCCATTTCAATTACACAGCCCAGTGACATCGCCGCGTCCACACACACACACACACACACACACACAGAGAGAGAGAGACAAACACACTCGCACGCACCGGCCCTCTGCGCTCGCACACACGCCGTATCCAATGAACTCCCATCAGCCACCTCTCCAAGCTGCGCACCGGCGGCGGCGGCGGCAGACACAAAGCGAGAAGGACGGGGACGGATAGGCGAGGCTGAGCGACAACGCAGAGAGAGAGAGAGAGAGAGACGGAGAGAAAGGGGAGCAGAGCGGGAGCCCGGGGGCAGGAGGAGGCCCGGAGCAATCCGTTAAATGGGTGAGAATCAATGAAAAGTGGAGCTCGTGCTGCCGTGCCCTAAATACCACAATACCATATTGGACATGACGTGCCGGGCAATGTGCACCTCTCAAGGCGGGAAACCTCAGCGCACCTCTGCAAAGTCACAGAGAGGAAGTCTTCGTCGTGAAAGACGGACGGCTGATGAATGTGCGGTGACAAAAATACCGTGAAGATGCTGAGCTTTGTACGCGAGAAGAAATGCCTGAAAGAAAAAAAAAAGACAGTTCCTGTCAAAGTCTCCGCAGCGTTAAAGCCTGCCGACAGCTGCATGCATCACAAAGTCAAAGCCTCCTCTGAAAGATCATCTTTGTTTGTCTATTCCTCCTTTTTCCTTCTGTTCTCTCTCTATCTTTTTGCTCTCACCCCCTTTTGCACTCTTGTTTTTTCTTTTTTTTTCCGCCTAGTTTCTCACTCCAGTCCAGTCCCTCTCATGACCATCACATCTATTTACATTATTTCCCCTTTTGAAATTCCTACATCGGATATTCCTTCAATTCAATGTCCTCGGGAAATTCTCCGCTACGTGATAAATCAAACCCTAGTAATCCCCCCCCCCCCCCCCAGAAAAGGCGCTCTGGGGGCCTTAAAAGGGAAACCCACAATGTCCTGTGCAGTGTGTATGCGCACTCGGATGTGTGCGAGTGTTCCGCAAGTGAAAGATCATTTGTTGATTTTATTCCGGGGGGGAGAAATATGTTTAGCCAGGAGGAGATGAACTCCGGCTGAACCCTGGCTAGAGCACACAGGCGAAAAAAAAGGCCCGTACGGGACCTTTCAACACATACAAAGTAAACACACATCGCAAACACTCCTCCATTTAGTTTGTGCAGTTGTCTAATTGCAGATGATTGGTTCAGTGTCAGAGGGGGGGGTGGGGGGGGGGATGAGAGAGCGAGTGGAGCAGAAGGGAGGCAGAGGGAGAAGAAGAGAGAGGCTGTTAAGATTGATCACGCTTGATCTTTGTCAGGAAAGGAACCGGGCCTTCTGACCGCTGAGGCTTTCACCTTGTTGTTACTGATGCGTCTGATGGAGTGTGATGGAAGGAGGATGAGGAGGAGGAGGAGGCGCAGAGCGATGCATCCACTCTGCAATCATCATAGCGTTGAAATGAGATCCCCCCCCACCAGAACATTATGGCATTCAGACACATTTCTAGTCCAAGTGACAATGCCACCCTGCTCAATGAGTGTGCCGGGCGATGATGTAATGGGGTGATTTGTTGTTTTTCAATGGAATAACTACTGACTGAAATGACTGAGAATCAAATTCAACATCAAAAACTGCATATGAACTTTAACCTATACTATTTCCCTATAATTACACTAGAAGTTCCCTTTCACTGTGGAAATATACTCACACAGAAGTTACTTACGTACTTACTTAGGAGACAATTTATCTCCTGAACTCAGACGACACGCTGCACTGTGTTGATATGGCGTTCTGGAAAGGACCCACGTCACCTTTATAAACTGTTGGTTGCGCTCCGAGGCGGCAAAAGGAGCGAGCAGCGAAGTCAGGGGGAGCAACATGTGCGAGTGCGCCTTGTTATTTGAGTTGACGGACACATTCCTCGCTGGCTAACTGGCCCGATAGGCTTACAGCGCCGCGAGGGGACGCGGATAAGACGCGCAGACATCAGACCTATAGAGTATCACATCTTACTGATAATGCCCGTGGGACATAGTGGAGGGCTGGTTGTGCGTGTGTATGTGACTGTAGGAATATTTCAATATATTTATAGGGGATATCTGCTGTAATGTGCACACACACACACACACACACACACGTACAAGTGCATCGCTGTTGGTCATGGTGCGTTTAACCGCGTCCATCTGCTTTAGGTTTATGGAGGGTGTACTGCAGGCTCAGAGCAGGTGGTCAGCCCAGTATAATACACTGTGTGTCAGCAGTGAGAGACACGGGGACGTACCCGTGCATTCCTCCATCTCTTTTTCTCACACGTATTCAACCTCCTTTCTCCTTTACTTCTCCTCTATCGGTTTCTGCCTCTGTGCCGCATCTCTCGCCCCCCCCCCCCCCCCCCCCCCCCCTCTCATCTGCTCCCCCCCGCCGTCTCCCACCTTCGCCACCCTCCACTGTGATCTTATGATATTCATTTCTGCCATTTATGTCTGTCAGCGCTCGTTTTGCCCCCCTCCCCCCCCCCCCCCCCTCCCCGGGGGGGGGAGACAATGAATTAAGAGCAGCGACAGACAAGCTCTTGTTCTTGCTTCTGCCGCCGAGTGAAACGGCGAGACGCGGGGCTCCAGCAGCTGTTTGATGTAGTTTGCATTAGCGTGCCGCAACTCAAGGCCTCAACAGAGAAGAAGGGGGTTGAATGTGATAAATATGGCCGGTGTAACACTGATGTATATGTGGGCTATACATGCGAGTGAATGGCTTAAGTGTGTGTTTGCGGGGTCCGTGTGCGTCTCTGTGTGTAAAAGGGCTTCTTTATTTCTCTGTCCGTCACCAAGGGAGCCAGGGAGAAATGACACATCCCCCCCCAACAACATCCTGTCAGGCCCTGGGGCCATTCTCCTGAAACATTGCTGCGCCCAAACCCACTTCGGCCCCTTTTGTAAATACTGTACGCCCTGACATGTTTACCAGGGCCGGCCCGGCTGAGAGTGTACGCGCGGTCACACATGGGCAGTTAATGTCAATTAATAGCTGTACATCATGGCGTGGCAGACATGTTTGCCATTAATCATACGCCTTTTGGGGTTTTATGGTGACAAGGTATTTGGCAATGAAACGCCTCTGAGCCGTGTAACACGTCTTCCTCATGTGTGTGAGAGAGAGAGAGAGAGAGAGAGAGAGAGACGGAGACAGACGGACAAGGACATCCTATACAGAAAGGGACAGAGCTGGACTGGTGTCTACTCCATTACCTGCTAGCTGTGAACATGTCCCAGGTTAGATAAACACAAACACCTCACATTACTAAAAGTGTAAGTGACACAACACAAACACTTGGACAGGTGGTGGGAAAGCACAGACACTAGAAAACTTCCAAGTTCACGTTGGAAACAGTTCATTCAATGGCAACGTGAAAAGACTCAGTCACCAGATTATTTAACAGAAAATGTCGAAGGTGTAACTGCAGAATTTGCCTCTAGTTTCCTGCCACTGTACTTGCAGTAGGGCGCTGAGTTGCATTACATAGTGTCCCTAAATGGAAGTAATGGAGCCTCCTCAGAGGGCGGTGAAGCTGCACCCCGGATTAAGACAAAGGGGTTTTAAGATAAAAGAAATGTGCACTCTCTCTCATCTCTCAATGCCTGTGTGTGATAATGGGCCAGAACACTTCAATGTGGAGAATAGAAGACCTAACTTGCACTGCGGCTCAATAAGTCAGGTCTCAGCGCTGGTCAACCCTCCGATGTAGCGTTCGAACCTGTGCGCTGGGCGTGGCTCTGCTTTGGTGAGCGCCATACACACCGTCTCATATTTTCAGATCTGTTTCACTGGTCGTATTTCATTGCACGCAGTCGACTGTCCTGATGCGTTGCGTAAGACGCCCTCGGTCCTGTTGGAATCTGTCACATCAGCCTGTAATCTCTTAAAACGATGGGCCAAAAGCCAACTTGACATTCCTTTAAAATAACGAGCCAGTTATTGGATACACATAATATATCCCACGGCACATTGGAAGGGCGTTGGAAGTAGCTGCTGTCGATCTCTTCCACCCAGATGTGTAACGTCAGTCCCAACGCATACGTGCTACTTACGCATAGCCAGACAAGCCAGCAGCACACACACACACACACACACACACACACACACACATCATTTTGTTGTTATTTAGATATGTTCCGATGCTTTTACTTTGTGTGAATAAAACGTGGGATATACTATGTTTAGTACTTTGCATTTCAGATTTGTTTGAGTGACAGCGAGCGAGGCTCCTTGTTAAGTTATTTAACACTTTGTGCTTTATTATGAACACGAAATTAAATCAACATTTTCTATGATGTAAAAGTTACAAGAAATATGGGTGTAATAAGGAAGCACCAATACACGACCGCTTATCAGACGATAGTGGCGGAAACATCTGGATCGGGTATTGATGACAATCTACTCCCTTCAGTTTCTTGCTTACACTGAATATTAAAGGCGGTAAGTTTGGACCATTCCTTTTGTTTACCAAGTTGCTGTGTTAATTACTTTACATTCCACACATTCAGTAGATGCACGGATTCATTTTTCACATTTTGATGATCACAGTCTCTTCCAAGAGAGAATAGAGCTTAATGGAGCTTATTAATGACACACTGGAAGCGGACAGTTACATTGTATGAAGCCTGGGTATTGGTATCAGCAGTAGAAAAGTCGGAATGGTGGATCCCTACACATTACAGAAGAATGTCAGTCCACTTTTCTTTTGTTGCTGCAATCCCCCCCCCCCCCCCGCTCCTTGTCTCGCTCTCTCCCTGGAGAAATGATCAGCAGATGGATGGAGGAGTGAAATGACTAGAAGAACTGGCGAAATGGCAGCGAGAAAAAAACAACAATAAAGGAAACGTACCATGTGGGAGATCCAGTGTGGGAGGAGAGGAGAAGAAAAAAGGCAAGCATGGAGGTGCAAAAGCTGTTAAAGACGGCGGGTAAAGTGTGTAAACACGTGGGAAGAAAACATAGAAGCAAGGATGAAACAAGCATGATTGTGTCTTGTTTATTTCATCTAGATGCGCCTGGTGTTTTTCACCCATTGCACCAGGTCATTAACTCTGGCAGCCATGAGCAGACACCTCCATACATATCCATGCACTAAATGCACTGACCTTTGAGGTAGGCTGCCACGGAGCTGGAACTTTCATAAAACTCCTTGAACCACTGGCTGTATACTGCCACACCGCGCGTTGTTGTGTGCGCATGTGTGTGTGTGTGTGTGGGTCCAGCCGTCTGGGACTGCAGCCGATTTAGTGTTTGTAACAGAGGGAGCCACGAAGCCAAATGTGTTGTGTTTATCGTAAGAATGGAATTGCTTTACTGACGGATTGTTGCTGTAGTTGTTCTTGTCCGGACATCACCATCATCGCGAGGAGCTGTTCATATGGAATTGCTTTAAATAATGCGGAAATCTGCAACTTCCAATGCGGCACAAATCAGTTTTGCACGTGGATGTGTTATCATCACGGGGAAGGTTAATCCTCCTCATAAGTCTTGTGGACTCATCCTGGCGTGCTGCCCTTTCAATGGAACGTATTGATCAACTGCACATTGAATTGTGTAGCTGCGTCTGAACAGGTAAGCAAGCAAAGCGGGCCGACTTTCCAAGCCTAAACAGTGTGGTTAAATGAGTTGGTACTCTCTCTCTTCCTCTCCCAGATTAACTCATACTTCCAGGATAATTCCTAGATTTCAGTCTTAATTGCTCCAGAATGGTTTCATATGGCCCCATATGAATCAAAACCAGACTTCTCCAAATGTTGTGCAAGGCATTAAACACCAACAACGCTGAGTTAAAACAATATGGCAAAAGGTGTTTGGGACTCCGACGCCAAATGTTTGCTCTAAATGGATTTTCTCACAGTTTCCACTATGATCTACACTCACCGGCCACTTTATTAGGTACACCTGTCCAACTGCTCGTTAACACTTAATTTCTAAGCAGCCAATCACATGGCGGCAACTCAGTGCATTTAGGCATGTAGACATTGTCAAGACAATCTCCTGCAGTTCAAACCGAGCATCAGTTTGGGGAAGAAAGGTGATTTGAGTGACTTTGAACGTGGCATGATTGTTGGTGCCAGAAGGGCTGGTATGAGTATTTCAGAAACTGCTAATCTACTGGGATTTTCACGCACAACCATCTCTAGGGTTTACAGAGAATGGTCCGAAAAAGAAAAAACATCCAGTGAGCGGCAGTTCTGTGGGCGGAAATGCCTTGTTGATGCCAGAGGTCAGAGGAGAATGGCCAGACTGGTTCGAGCTGATAGAAGGGAAACAGTGACTCAAATAACCACCCGTTACAACCAAGGTGGGCATAAGAGCATCTCTGAACGCACAGTACGTCGAACTTTGAGGCAGATGGGCTACAGCAGCAGAAGACCACACCGGGTGCCACTCCTTTCAGCTAAGAACAGGAAACTGAGGCTACAATTTGCACAAGCTCATCGAAATTGGACAATAGAAGATTGGAAAAACGTTGCCTGGTCTGATGAGTCTCGATTTCTGCTGCGACATTCGGATGGTAGGGTCAGAATTTGGCGTCTACAACATGAAAGCATGGATCCATCCTGCCTTGTATCAACGGTTCAGGCTGGTGGTGGTGGTGTCATGGTGTGGGGAATATTTTCTTGGCACTCTTTGGGCCCCTTGGTACCAATTGAGCATCGTTGCAACGCCACAGCCTACCTGAGTATTGTTGCTGACCATGTCCATCCCTTTATGACCACAATGTACCCAACTTCTGATGGCTACTTTCAGCAGGATAATGCGCCATGTCATAAAGCTGGAATCATCTCAGACTGGTTTCTTGAACATGACGATGAGTTTGCTGTACTCAAATGGCCTCCACAATCACCAGATCTCAATCCAATAGAGCATCTTTGGGATGTGGTGGAACGGGAGATTCGCATCATGGATGTGCAGCCGACAAATCTGCGGCAACTGTGTGATGCCATCATGTCAATATGGACCAAACTCCTTGAGGAATGCTTCCAGCACCTTGTTGAATCTATGCCACGAAGAATTGAGGCAGTTCTGAAGGCAAAAGTGGGTCCAACCCGTTACTAGCATGGGGTACCTAATAAAGTGGCCGGTGAGTGTATATCTTTCTTCCACTAGCTCTCCCACGCTCGAAGCCCCTCAGAAAAGTTACAAGGTATTACATTTAATGGATTTAGCCTGTTCGCATAACAAGATGGTACGTCAACCATTCATTATTACACTAATTACTCTCCTAAGGCAATACAAGTGAACTGCAGTACAACAATGGCATCTCACATTAGACAAAACCAGCCCACGCTCATTTCCAAACACTCTGAATCAATCGCTCGATGTTGCTCAACAGAGAGGAAAAAGGCTCCAGCTCTGCCAGCGCTATTTGTTTATTATATTCCCACGGACGCTCGTAACCTAAGTGCATTATTACTAAAAGCAGACTGAGCGACAGGGCAACATGTTTGTTCAGGTCATGTCACGTGTTGCCATCCCTGTTATCTGCATGGGCCTAGACAGTGTGGACCTGTCTTAGTCATAAGCTGCACAGTGAAGCTGGAAAAAAAACAAAGATCCCCTGATTGCCATCATCCCGGGGCGCCAACCCAGATCCAGTTTTGAAACTGGGGCTTACAGAGGTGCTAATGCATGCTTTCATCTTAACAGCGAACATCTATCACGGCGATAACAATCAGATGGGCCCAGTCTTCTCTCCTGTCGGATGACAACTTTCAAAGTTCAATCAGAAGTTGGAAGAACTATCGAGAATCAGCGACGGCGTGGGTGTTATGACTGTGTTATTGAAGCGTCAGATTTGGGGATACAGGAGATTCGGTAGGTGTGGCAGATGATGCACCGATCTCACTTCATCAGTCCTTGATAGTGACCCGTGGGCTCTAGGTGTCGGCTGATCCACGTTATCAAAATAATGTCTTTATTAAGCTGTAGGCCCGACTGAGTGGAAGTGACTCTGAGATCTTTCTTTTCGTGAATTAATCAAATTTATATTTTTAACTTAGTTACAAGTCATTTATTGATAAGATAATAATAAATTGTACTGCAGCAACTTGGTAAAAAAAACAAATATATATATATATATATATATGTGCGTATAAAAATAAATATTTCAAGGTCTTATTGCCCCTTTGCTTGTCAGAAAAAGATCTATTGAGGTGGTCAGTAGCTGTAACTCCAGGGGGATCAACAGGCTGTTTTTCTCAGTGGGGGGTTGACACATGGCCCCCTCTGCTAATTCCTCATGCTTGTTTAAAAGCTATATTCTCCTTTAGCTCCTACCCTGTATACGCATGTGTGCACATGCATGGGTAGGGTGCAAGTCTTTATTAATGTACCGAGGTCTTGTGTGTGTGTGTGTGTGTGCGTGTGTGTGTGTGTGTGTGTGTGTGTGTGTGTGCGTGTGTGTGCGTGTGCTCGGTATGAACAAAGTATTTTTTCCAGGACCTTCAGGGTCAGCCTCCTATGGAGAAGCTGTCAAGGTCCCAGGCAGGGGGTTAAGCGTTGTGTCGGCTACTTGCGCTGGGGTGTCTTCTGTGGGCAATGTCTGCGTTATATAGGGCAGCAAAGGTCACTATATAATATAGACATTTGCTTGCACACACTCACACACACACACACACACAAATCTTAATGCATACATACATATTACATAAATCTATCCAGAGATGTTAAACTGTACAGTTCAAGGCCAGTTTGCAGTTTATCCTTGTGTTGCTGAGGCCACGCTGGCTACTTTTTATGGGTTATGCGAGACCTCTTTTCAGTGTTGACATGGAAACGGCCAAATCCAGCAGAGGACTCCATTTGACGGGAAATGATTCAACACAACTTGTTTTAAAAAGCATAAACAAGTGCTGTATCCAGAACCGTGTGCGGTTAATTAGTTGCAGATATAAATGTGTTGCTGTGACAATGAATATTTACCTTTCTCTCTCAAATGCTGTTCTACATATCCTTCATTAGCAGAATCATTGCATCCCGGCTGTCTGGAAATCTCAACGAGGGAAATAACTCTCTGAGCAAAAAAAAAAAAATGTAACAAAGAAACAAGGTTTTTCTTGCAATGGCTCATGAATACTATGCACGAAAAAGGCAGGAGCTGTTCGGTTCCCCTCAGGAGAAGACTAGCGTTTTCCTCTTTGGAAAAGAGCATAAAGCGGGATCAAACAGTGCGTAGTGGGAGCAGTCAAGGCTGTCCTTGCCTCAGACCCGTTTAAAAAAAGACCCAATTTGACAGAGCAGGAACTCTTGTCAGTTCACCGGAGCTTTGTGTCACGTCGAACCAGCTAAAAGATGCTCAGCGGGCGTTTGCTGTGCTGTCCTAGAGAGCGCACTGCGGGGGGATTAGTGGAGTAACACGCTGTGTGTGTGTGTGTGTGTGTGTGTGTGTGTGTGTGTGCGGGCAGGTTGGACTTGTACTGTGTGTGTGTGTGTGTGTGTGCATTTGTGATATCTCGCCTATCCTCATCCACACTGTTACTTAGCAAGAGGGGAAACATACATGAAGCAAAGCAACACTACACACACACACACACACACACGCAACCCGGAACCTCCTCCCTCTGATAATAACATTTCTGATTGATTCTTGCTGAAGCAAAACTAATTCTGCTTTCAAACTAATTGGCCTGGTAGCCTTTTTTTCCCCATGTGTGGAGACTCAGAAGTTTTTTTGGCACTGAAACAAGGTCTTTAGGTCACGTCTTGGTGGGCACAAGCTACATTCTGTTCACACTTCCAACTGTGAGATGGTGAACTATTGAACTCCCAGAGCAGAGCGGGAAATTGAATCAACAAGCTTCTGGGTAACGAAAATGAAATTTGAACACAGTGACAGGATCAGTTATACTAGCAAAGGATTCAGAACGTTTGTGCTGTTTATTTATGCGCAGTGTGCCGGTTTGGGGCAAACAGAGAAATGCTCCCCAATGCACCCACGCACACACACACACACACACACACAAAGGGGGTTTTATGGAAGCAAGTGGTGATACGCCGTAGACAGGTTTGGGGAGCTTTACCGACATGTGTGGTCTATAGTTAGCACAGTTGGAGAATGCCTTCCATCCATCCCTGAACATACACTCCTCCCCAGCTGTCTCCTTCATCTCATCCTCTGACCTGAGCTGGCTGTCAGGGCCTCCTGCCTCAACACGCCATACTGCACGTTCACCACATACTGCGCGCGGCTGGGTACTGCGAGACCCCATAAACTAAAACGACTATCAATCAGTGTTCTAAGAGGGACCAATTAACGGCTAAAAAAGACCATATGTTATACTGCGTCTTGTACATATGGTGCATTATAACTGTAATCTTTATTACTTTTGGGGCTGAATTTTTCACTTCTTCTAAGTTTATTTGCAGCGATATTTCTCACGTATACATTTACATGGAAAACAGTAGTCCCGTGCTATCAGCTTGGCATGTCCTCCATTTTGTGCCCGTCTCACTCCACCTGCTGCTCCTCCTCCACACTCGGGTGCAAGTGTGTCGAAAGCCTAAACTGCCTGCTATTGATGTCCCCATCAGGACCCTGCAGGGGCCCCTTCAACACGGACACACACACACACACACACACACACACACACACACACACACACACACACAATGCCTGGGAGAGATGTCCGAGGTGAACCATTAGTCAAGTATGAGAGAGCGTGTGTGTGTGTGTGTGTGTGTCTACGTGCGTGAGGATATGGTCCATACAAAGTCAGCAGTATACTTAGGAGGGTTCCCTGGAACCCCCCACAGGTGTTGGGGATCAATTCAAACAGTAACCATTTCATACAATAATCCCTACAACCCCTCACCTGCATGTTTTACAGCTTCTGAATATTACACAGCTGTTAACAGATGCAACCGTGTCTCGTCTTTGCTTTTCGGCTGCCTCTTTCAAACAAAGAGACACGAAAAACAGGACAAATAGGAGGTGAGCAAAAGATAGATTAAGACTAATGAAAAAAGGAAAAAGTGCAAAAACCACCTTTTAATACTATTTCAAAGAAAATAAGGTAAGAGCATAACAAATATGATTATGATGGAAATGTCATCGGGTAATGGACAAAAGAATCCAATGAAAGGAGCTCTTCTACGTAGTAGTAGTATTAGAATTAAAATCATACGTTATCTAGTATGAGGCTTTCAAAGGGTTGGTTTCAATATCAGTCTTTAGTTTCATGCTATTTGACTGAAATATACTCCTGTGAAACCCCAACTAATGGAGACACGGAGGCAGAGCGAGAGTGTGTAGAGAAAGGTGGTGTCTGTAAAACTTCCCATCACATTTGAGCTAATTTGACGGATGACAATGGATCAAAGTAATCGCAGAAACAACCCGTGTTTTACAAAATAGTACAAAAGTTAAGGCTGTAGTTAAACCCATTGGCTGCTGTTACAGATGGTTTGTGTGACACACATACACAAACACACACACACACACACACAGTCCCCGAAACGTCAAAGACACTTTCATTATTCATCGGCCGCGACTCAATATATTGCCCGATGAATGGTGAAATATCTGAAGAGGATCATGAATAAACAGCAGAGAAAATGATTGTCTGGAAGGAAAAAAAACGAATTTATTGGGGCGGTAGCGACAGCGGTGGCCAAGTGATGGCGGTGCTAAAGGGAGAGAAACCTGGGGTTTAGAAAGAGGTATTGTGGGTAATGTTTCCACTGTCACGGTTGATTGGCGCTGAATTAAAGCCACACACGGGAGGCAACATGTCTGAGCACTCACCAAAAACCCAAACAGCATAAACAAACTGCAAGAATAATCATTTCAAACGCGAACAGGTAATCAATGAAGTGAGCTAATCAACATAATTTGCTCTTGATGGTGTTTGCAAGCCAACCTTCCATCGACTTGCTTAGATTTTCTTCAAGAGCGTCAACGCCAACCAAAATGCGCTCTCTCGCGTTGGATTTGCGAGCCGGTGACGAACCTCCAGCGAGCATCTCCACGTGAAAGGAGCTGAGATGCGCACACCGAGGGAGCGCCGGGGGCACACGTGCGCGTCTGAGGCCGAGCGCGCTCCTGCATAAAACATCAGCCAGGCGAGCCCTTTAAGTGCTCCCATTGTCATCAAGCCAAAGCCATAGCAGCAGCCATAAAGGCCTGCTGAAAGTGGCCGAAGGTCCATTTAGGCGTCCAGAACAAAGACCATCAATTGGGGGGATGATGGTAGGCAGGATGCGATGAGGGGAATGATGGGGGGAAAGTGGAGGAGGAGGAGGAGGAGGGGGGGGGGGGTATTTGTGTTCCTCTTGCAGAAAAGGAAGAGGAGTGCAGAATAAATCAGGGTTGCAAGGTAACGTGTGCAAAAGACTGCCCCACAATCACTAAACAAGAGCTTTGTGCTTGTGATAAGCCGAGAGCTGTGAGTGTGTGTGTGTGTGTGCAGGTGTGTGTGCGCGTGCGTGTGATCGAAAGCCACTAAAAGCTCTTTAGGGCACCTCGGGGAGCTATCCTTCATGACTTATCAACTAGGCGGACAGGAAAAAGTGCACCTACACGTGCACACGGCGACGCGCACACTTACATGCACTCATACACACAAAGTGGATCCTTAATGAACCCTTGTCAGTGTGAGGGGAACAAAGGTTAGGCAGAAAAAAAGAGAGGGAAGAGGCGCCGAGAGGGGGGGAGAAAAAAATAGAATGGGGGCAATGGATGGAAGAGGGAGGGGGGAGGGGGGGGGGGGGGGGGATCCTCGTGTGCTTTTTGGCCTGGAGATCGATCGCTTATCACTGTCACCTAATCTCTCCATCTCTCCCTCTCTGTTTCTTTCTGCCTCCACCCCCCCCTCCCCCCCCTCTTTGCTTCAGAAAGGTGTAGAGAAAATGAAGGGCAGACAGAGATACGTGGAGACAGAATGATGGAGTGGGCACCTCTCATGAATAGAATTAGAGAGGAGGAGGAGAAGGGAGACGAAGTCAGTGCGGAGATGGAGTAAAAAACAAAGGCGAATCAAGACCAACAGGAGGGGAGGTAGACAGTAAGCACAGGGGGGGGGAGAGAGAGAGAGAGAGAGAGAGAGAGGATGGTGTGCAGCCTAAATGTACAGTAAATCTTTTCCCGGCAGAACATTTAACATATATGAAGAAAAGGACAAAAACACAAGCACTTACGGCAAAGGCAGTGGTTGGAACCGCCGCACTAAGCCTTAATCGGGTTAGTGCGGGTAAAATAAGAGTGATCACGAAATGAAACTTGATTTACAGACCACCCATAAATCACCGGGCTAGAAAAACAGAACACAACTGCATGAGTGCTCACTTATAGAACACACGGTCTTAATGAGCAGCACGACCACGAGCTGATGGGCAACATGTAGGGTCCCAAATACAGAGCTGTGACTGAGGGATCGTCCCTCGACCCGGGCAGCTAGAAAAGAGCCACGAAACGGCAACAGTGTTGACCCTCTTTTTTGGAACGCAGCCGTGCCAAAAGGTGTCGCGCCACTAAGCCGCAAACAAAAAAAAAACACAATCAGAAGAACACCGCAAACTGCATGTGGAGGCCTCGGCGCAGCGGGTGGGAACCATCGCTCCCCACTTCTCTCAACTGCACTCCATTGTGCAATTATGACACACGCCGCTCCACTCCGCGTCTCCCTCGCCATGCTTCCTCGCTCCCTTCCTTCCTTCCTTCCTTTCCTCCCCTGTTATTACCCCACTCCCATTCCCTGCCTCTTGGCTGTCTTTTGGCAGCACAGAAGGGATGACAGATGAGGAGGGGAAGAAACGAGTGGCATCAAGGGGAGAGAGCGAGAGAGAGAGAGAGAGACGACGCTCCCCAAAACATACAGCGTGTTTGTGAGTGCAGAGTAACGTTGGGAGGTGGACCTGCTAGTTGAGTCTGGTGGTGGGGGCTTCATTTTGAGCTCGCAATCAACCTGCACACTCAGGGAGAGACAGACCATGGAGGCCGGGAGAGAGAAATACGGCTGAATACTCAGAAACCGAAAATGTCACCGTATCACTGAGAAACTGTGTAAAGTGTTGCAGAGCGAGGCCATCAACTGATAAGAATGGCAAAAATTGGCAAATTTGGCAAAATTGCACCCACTAACTCAACGGCCAGCGAGCACAAGCTACGGCAAGCTGCTGGGCCCACAACCGTATTCCAATGCGAAGGAATATGTTTGTTTTTAATAGTAATATATTGTTAAATCGTCAATCCAAGGCCAAAAATGAGTGAGTGAATTGCTCTGTCAAGCTGAGAATCACTTTGAAGTATCGCCCCCAGATGGCAAGAAAAGGGTTTGAAGTCTCCTCTTCGGTCTTGCTGCACTTGATTCTGTCTTGATAAGCTTTCCGAGCAAGATCATTGATGAGAAGTAATGCCAGAATACATTCCACTTGGGAACAGAGTCAGGAGACAAAGATTCACAAGAGACGGGGGGGGTTGACCTGGTGTTTGAGGTGTGAGGACAGTGTCGTTTTCGCCCCGCTCTTCCTCCTCTGTTCATCTCTCCTCATTTTCGTCTTGCCCTCGAAACAGATCTCTCGATCCGTTCCGTCCGCCCGCGCAAATGATTGCGAGTGCGTTGCCCCCCCATCACACTTTCACCCTGTCATCACTTCACACTCGTCCGTCCTCCTAATGCTCCCCTCATGCTGCACCTTGGTGTCCAAACCTCTCCACTTCTTTACGGTCCAGACTAAAAAGGCAACCCTGCTCTTTCAAAACTACTTCAGTTCTTTCAGGGGGGGTTGAAAACTGAATGTCTACTGTGAAAGTCCAGACCCGAGAGTCCCATTAGATTGCCTGAGGTGAGTGAGGATTGTCCAGCAACCACTTGGAGCCGAGGGTCACCTGGTGCCCGTATTTTCTAAAAGTAATACAACCAAAGTAAACACTTTGTTCTCCCGCGTTAACGACAGAGATAAGAGCTTCGCTTTTTCCACTCTGACATTTCATAATGATGGCCTTACAGACAGCTGCATCAAGAGGCACCTCAATACACAGCTAGACGGCTTAATGGCGGCTGACCTTATGACCTCATATTTTAATGTTCATGACTCCAAATACGTAGGACGTTGGTTGACTGCTGCTGTCTCTACAAAGCGACCCCGTCTGTGTGCGTGAAGAGGGAGCTGAGACCCAATGACAAGCAGTCACTCGAGACCCAGATGCTTTCTAATGTGAAGCAAAGGGTTAGAGTGTTAAACTCAGGTCTGAACAGGGCCATGGTGAGTGAGTGAGTGGCTGAATGCAGTTAAGTGATTTAAAATGCTCACTGACAGGCTAAAAAGTGATCAAGAAGGTACAACAATTCCAGACCAAGACGTAACCTATAATTATAATGAAAAAAACGCTTAAATCAAAAGAATTTCTGAAGAGAAATCTGAAGAGGGCTTAAAGGAGCGAGTGTTTTCTAATCTGCCATGGATTTGTCATGTAATGAGTAACGCGTAATCCGAGTAGGCTCATCACCGTAATATAATACCGGATACCATCTGGGAGGGAGGCCCTCGGTTAAATGTTGACAGTAATGACAATTTAGTTCATCGGCCTTATTAAATATAGGGCTCATTTTCTGCACACATATGGCTAATCAACTCGTCGCCTGGCACTTCCATCATGCACACACACACACACACACACACACCCTCACCTGCATGTACAAGCCCATGCGCAAAGTCAAAAACGTCAAATGCACGCACACACACACACACACACAACGAGTCACCGAGACGTGCATTTGGCCAAACGACTGGTGCGACATTTTGCATCTGGAGCCAAGTCCCGTTTGCCGACCCTCTGACCCCCCGCGGCAGTAGGCCCACATTTCAACATGAAGACGTGCAGTCTGTCAGCTGACATGTATGTTACAAATAATTCTCCATTTCATCCCCCCACACACACACACACACAAACATTATTCAAGCTTTTGCCCCTTGAACCTAGAGATGTGAATATTATTTAAACAAACAAAACTAAATCCAGGAGGAAAACAGTGACATGTGTTATAAAGACACAAAGATAACACACACACACACACACACACACACACACATGGAGGCATTTTAACCAGAGTGTTAAGACTCGGTGGAAGCAAAAAAAGACGAGCTGTGGGGATTTGGAGAGAGGAAGGACAGACAGCTGGGACAATCTTTATTGGATTCCACATAAAGTCAGAGTGTGTGTGAGAGCGAGTGTGTGTCCATCTGTCCCTCTGCCTGCCTGCCTGTCTGTCTGTCTGTCTGTCTGCCTGCCTTCCACATGCCGGGCTAGTGTTGTGTCTGCAGGTGTTGATCTGCGTAACATGCTCACGAGGCAGCTCCTGTTTTCCCACACACTGGCACACACGGACGGACCCAGGGATGAGTTCAAGAACATGGGAGTGACAGGAGGAAGGTGGAAGGAACTAGAAAACGATCCTTTGTGTGTTCTTCCAACACACAGCACCCTCCTGTGCCGCTCCATCCAAGCTAATAGCGTTTCCTCAATTTGCTTGTTGCGTCTTTGACATGTCAGCAGATTGAATTTTTAAAAAACCAATACAAAACAAAAACTGTTTAAGCCGACGCTCTTTTTTTTTTCTTTCTTCAAATTTAAATGAAGTCTTATCACAGCAGCTGAGACAATATCACATCACAGCGGCCTCTCAAACAAGAGTAAATGTTGCACTTAACCGGTTCAAGGAATTGGCAGGAAATCCAGTAATGTTATCTCAGCCTTCTTTGCTCGTTTTGTTCAAAAATACTGACTCACATTTCTTTGGGATTCTGTTGATTCACAGGAGTAAAACCCGCTCTGTTGCTGGATTGCGTGGTCCCAGCCAACGAGTGTAGTGAATCTACAAAGACTGTGGTGCTCTCAGTGGAATATATTCAATATGATGGTAAATATTTCGTGTGACAGAAAATGTTTCAGGGCTTCTAATGCACGCCCATATATACCAAGCTCATCCCTTTGGCCGACCACTTGAATCATCAGATCACTAAGATGCATTGCTCTTTATAAAAAGGCAATATTTTTTGGCCAATACATTATAAAATGTTTTTTTTTGTGTGTGTTTTTGTCACGAACACACACAGAGTAAGTAAATAACGACATATCCTGATCACAACTAACTAGAGTTGTGCAGGATATCACGGTGTGATTGCCCCTGAGCTTTTAGTTATTCTTCACCATGTCTTCTTTCTTCTTCTTCTTCTTTCTTTACTTGCCAAACTCCCCTTTGTTTCATCACTTTCGCAACCTTCGCGCCTGCTGTATCTCCCGTGTTTGCCCGTCTGCTTGCAATTCCGCTCTTCCTTCCATCTTTCCTTGGCACACCATTCAGCATCCATCCCTTTCAGTTTCCGCATTACTCTCCTCTTCCTCCCTCCGTTCACACCCCTCCCTTCCTTCTCGGGTTCTCCTTTGCTCTCAGGTGTTGTTTAGATAAGGCTAGAGGAGGGGGATTAGTGAGAGCTCTCTGCCATGTTTGCCTTTGGCACAGAGGACAAAAGGACCGGGGACGTTTTCACTGCTCCGCCATCTCCGTTCACCTGCCTGTGTGTATGTGTGTGTGTGTGTGTATGTGTGTGTGTGTGTGTGACTGTAAAAACATCCATGCAAGGACACACACTCACCTGCGTAATGACTGTGTCGCCGTGGCCCAGTTATGAACTGAATCAGCATAATCCCTTCACACTCCATTAATCAAGAAAAGGCAAAGTGCAGTCACACAGAAACGCACAAACGCACACGTAGAAATGACACACACCCTCGCGCTGTGTGGTCTGCCAGTAGGAGCTGGTCCCGTAGGACTGCAGACACAATGGCGTGCGTGTGTGCACGGGAGTGTGTGCGTGTGTAACTCCGTGTATTTTTTTTAAAGTCAATATAATTCCAGCTACCGCAGACTACATACAGGGGGGGGGGGGATGTTGGGATTTAATTGGCCGGGGTTCCACCAGAGCTTAGCAAGGAGTTCTCATTAATGTAATGTTTGATTTCTCTCCGCATTACGGCGATTCTTCAACCCTGTTTCCTGCCGGAATGATTAATCAGCTCACACTGCGACCTCCGCTGAAGGAGTGACATTTTGCCTGATGTGCGATGAACATCGGACATAATGCCCGCTGCCCACGTCACTTCTCACTGCTCAAACAGTCTTCAAGTGCTTCCATGCTGCTGTCCTTAGGCTGCCATGTATTCTAAAAGCAGTCATTATTTTAATTGAATTAACACAATACGTTAAAAAAAAAAAAAAAATTGTCATGCAAATAATCCAAAGGGCTCTGACTGATGTTCAGTTGCCCCAATTTGTACTTTTGTAACGCAAACACAAATGGGGCCACAAACACAAGGGAAGGGAAGAGGATGCATTTTGAATATGAAAGAGATGAACATTTTCACATCAGTGAGCCGTGACATTGAAAACGCCGGTCCGACCACACTTTGCTGGTGAGCTTCTCTGGTGAAGACTCACATGGGCAAAGCACGCTGGCCTCATGTTTAAACCCAACACTGCTTTGCAAGTAGGAACGTTGAAACGTTAAGGAAGCTCCGAGCCGCGGAACTGTGGAATACACACACAGAATGGACCACAAACACGGCAGTATTCACACGCAAGCCAACATACATGGAAGCGGACCGGTCCCGTTAGTGGGCAGAAACAATATTGAGTCAGTGGGAGAAAAACAAAGACAGCGAAAAAGAAAATAAGCAAAGGGTGTGTGGTGGGTGGGTGGGGGTGGGGGAGGGGGGGGGGGATGAATATGTGCGTCTGGGAGTTTGTGTGCACAAAGGAGGGAGAGAACTCTTGTTTATCTGCTCGCTAGCAGGCGAGAGCGCGTGTCGTTTTTTTTTTTTTTCTATTACCCACCCACCGGTCGGAGGGCCTGCGGGCTCGGGGGCAGACTGGTGTGGGTCGGAGAGGTGTCGGCTAATCGGCTGTGATTGATGTGCGGGTCGCAAACTGATGAAACCTCACTGTACACTGTAGCGCCGGTCTACAGAGCAGCCTTCACAGATACCACACATGCTTTTAATAGGAGCTTCTGAGGGGTCTGCAGACTGTTTATGAACAATATAAACGTATATTATAAAGCGACAGCAGCTGAGGCAGGTACATAGGAGGGCAGTACAAGTGGCCATTTCAAAAGGCCTTTACTTTTGTGGCGAATAAACTGTAAAGAAATGCAAAATACTTTCCAGTGATTATTTAGGATCATTCATAGCAGCAGAAAGTATTGCAACACTTGGGAGTGGAACAGTTGAATAGTTTTGCGCAGGCAGAGGACCAACTGCCAGGATGGTATTGACCCCGAGGCGGCGCCTGTCATTCTGGAGGAGTTGCATTGTTGTGTCGCCTGAACCAATTTTAGCTATTTCATTGAGTTTCCTTTTAGCAAAATGCAAAGTGCATTTTGAATTCCCTTTTAGTAAACAGTTACCATTTGTAAATATACACTGGGCTTTTATTGTCAAAGGTTAGTGGGGAAGGAATGCACATGGTTTGCTGTCTTTATTCAGACCTTGGAGCCTCCCTATTTGACATTCCAGCGTCTAATGTGTCAGTGCTTGTATTTGTCGGGCAAAGCCTCAGACAAATTTACCTCAAAAACATAATATTCACATTCTGGTTGAAAGCAGTCATCACAAAAACCTCGGCAGATTGAGAAATGAATAGTGAAGTTCAACAAATGGCCCCTAGGAGTTTGAAGGCCTTTAAATGATGACCTACTGTGAAGTGGGAGTGTCCCTCAAACATGGGATTTTTGTCTGTCTTCTGATCTGCCACCACTGCCATGAAGGCTTGGATACGTTCAGGTTACTAAACCTAGCTGTTAAAGTCGAGCCAGCAATTGTGGTCTGGGTTAAAGAAATCGAAACGTTGACTACCTGTAGAAGATGGAAGTGGAGGACAGGGCTTTGCACCCAAACCACCCGCAGAAGTCTTTGAGATGCTGCAACGACGTGCGCCACGTGCGTCTTTTCTTCTGGGAGCGAACCACCACTCAACGCAGAAATGGCTGAACTAAAAAGGTACCACATATGTGAGTGCAGGCCATGAACCCATGCAAAAGCCTGACTCCTGCCCTATTAGATGCCCGTGTGTGTGTGTGTGTGTGTGTGCGTGCATGTGTGAGAAAGAGAGTTAAGTGGTTATGCTCTGACCCGAACATTATGCAGGAATGTTTTTGTTCTCATTTTCAACAAATCCAAATTCCCACCAGTGCTTATAAACACTGTCTCACACACGCACGCACGCACACACACACACACACACACACACGCACGTTTTACCACACGACACCCAAGCATACAAACACATCGAAACAGCACGAGCCCGTGCTCTTTATTTCCCCATTGCAATTAAAACTTCAGAACACCAGGCAGCCACAAAACAAAGAGCCCCGCTGCAAAGGTCCTGCAAATTTCAAAAGCGTCCCGAGCAAATCTTTAGTGGGTCCCCCGGAGAGCGGGGGGGGGGGGGCCTGAGTTGGGATTAGAATCAGAATCAGATTGCCAGCGACATTGACATTCTACGCGCGGTTCGGTGATGGGGGGGGCGGACTCTCAGTCATTTCCGAAGGGTTTTACATCAATCCGGATGATTTAAAATGGGGTACGGACGACCAGCGGCGCTGCAGCCAATCAGACGGGGGGAACGCTTTCACGCACGACGCCCCCTGCGCCGAAGCAGCAGCAACACCAACAAACACACCCGCATGAGCGCGGCCAACCGTGTCCTCAGGGGCGAGCTGCAGCGGCACCAGTGGCCCCCTTCTGCAGGACGGGGAACAAGGACAAAGTGTGTCTCCTGAGGGCCAATTAGGCCGAAGAGCCACGTTAAATGTTACACAAGCCTCTTCTCCGCTTCATTTCCTCTGACGGCTCCTTCAGCCACTATCAAAACATGTACAACAAAGCGGGGCAAATTGGGGTACACGGCCATTCAGGAGGCCTAACGTTTCGCTGGGACAATGCGGCGCCTCTTAAAAGGTGGGTGTTTTTTTGAGAATGACAGGAAATTGGGCATTGTTTGTCAGGATAAAGAAGGTACTTCAATTGCTCAACATGTATCCCAGGGATAGTTGTGTCCCCCTTTCCAAACCGTGCACAATGACACGTGTGATGAGGCCTAAATCGGAGGTCTGACACCTGATTGGTTCCCCGCCGGCTTCTCTTCCTTCTCTCTGCCAGCATTATTTCCTGGTCCAACAAAAGCAATTACAAGAGACCTCTACCTCGCCTTAGGGACAGAGAGGAGAGCGTATGCTATCAGACACACACACACACACACACACACACACACTGCGAGTAATGCCGTCTAATTCTTGTTCACCATCTCTAGCTCCCCGGCCACTGAATGACAGCTTAGCTAATTAGAATCTGATTTACCCATTTAATGAAAAAAGGAATAATTAGATAGCTAGATAGCAGCCAAGAGACATTTATTCCGCACGCGTTTTGGAGGCGCGTAGGCCCTTTGTATGTGCGTGCATGCGCGTGTGCGAAGGCGTGCGTGTGACCTGAGGGGACACAGTATTGAAATGGGATGCCTGATTGCACCCCCCCCTCCCATCTAACTGTTCGCTAAATGAAATTACTGTTCATTAGATACACATATGAAAACCAACGTAAGCACTCTCTCCCTCTGCAATGCACGCACGCACATGCACAGACGTCCAGTACAGCCGCAGATAAAATGGTCAGAGCGCTTTGTAAACTCCCCCCCCCCATCACAAAACGGTTACTCTTCTGTGGCTGCAGTGACAGCGTGCCTCATTGTCCATTTCTCATTTTCCCGTGGTTTCAAATTGGGGTGTGTGTTTGCATATCAGATTGTAAATGGACACACACACACACACACACACATTGGGAATTCATTCTGTTTCAGCTCAACTGGTGTCGGATCTGACTCTGAAGAGGCAGTCAAATGCTTCTCGACCCCCAGAGTTCTCTCGCCTGGACGGTGCACGCTGTGTGGGAGCTTCTCATCATCCCGGAAAAAGAAGATGAGCATCATTGTGTCAAATTCATAACCACATAACTGCCCAAGTTGATAGTTGAATTGTTAATCCTGACAGGATTTGAAAGGAAGGGTTTAGTCTATAATAAACTCTAGGCCCGATAGTCAGCCTTTTATAATGAAGCATTTACATTTTTTATTCATTATTAAATTAAAGTTGATTAAATAAGCAAAGCACATTGGTTATTGGATGTGTGTGTGTGTGTGTGCCCCCTTGAGCAAGCTTCAACATCCAAGATTCAGAAGAGTCAGCTGCAAAAACGCATCCCATTATAAAGTTAAAGGGTAATAAGAATTTGGTTGTTTCTTGCATGTTGAGCGATAAATTGAAACCAGCTAGGATGTTATTTTCCTCTACTTGCCACCGAAGCATCCGCCTATGAATAAGAATAAAGTGCCTAAAATGCACTGAAGAGAACCATTCATGTTTTTTAGATTTTTTTTCTAAAACATGCAAAATAATTGGCACAACCCTTTCAAGGGATGATATTCAAATTACAACATCTGAGCAAATGAATGCAACATTTCCAACTTTCTAAATCCTCACAAAGATGTGAGTGTGTCCTTGAGCATGGTGCTTAGGTAAATACACCACAATAGGTGTGTGTTTCCAGGTGTGTGTTTGATCCTTTCTTCCTTTGCACCCCTTCCCTTGGCCTTTGCTGTACATACTAATGTGAACCCACCAGCATTAATGCAAGATCAAATTTCTCATCACATTTTGATGAGAAGGTGAAAACAATTTGGTATGAAAAAATGTGACGAGACCTTCTTTTGCCCTTCGGGCTCTAAACCCTCCATATGGTGTAAACAAAAGCAAAGAAGGAAGTTTGTTAATGAGATGGCGTCGCTTCTCAAGTTGTGGGCATTGGAGGACCCTCTCTGTCTCTCTCTTCCGGGGGAGACCAACAAATTGTGGGGGGGGGGGGGAATTAACAAATGACCCAAGTGTCTTGGCTCCACGTCTCGACTCGGTGAGAGCAGCATCCTCCCCCCCCCCCCCCCCCCGTCCCCGTCCCCCCCCGTCCCCCGGTGTGGACCCATGGCGGGTCATCATCATCCTCACAATGTCCGGGAAACAGCCCCCGCGCCGCCGAAATCTGTCTCGCGCGTCTTTCTACTTCTAGTTCTCGCTCTTTTTCTGGGTGTCTCCCCTGTCTCTCCCCCCCCATCCCCCCCTACCCCCCTTCGCACAAACACACACCTGGACGCGCTGTGCGTGCCGTCTCCGGCGATGCCCTCCGGCCCGCGTGCGGTTTGCCTGTCAGGAAACTGTCACACACTTCCAAGACAAGCGCAGCGACACCTCGGAGACACCCAGATACGCGCTGCGTAACAGGCAGGCCCAGCTGGAAGACAGGCAGACACTTCGGTACACTCCCAGAACAGTAGAAAAGGACGGTTGTGCCCTCGGGGGGCCGCTGGTTAGGGGACTTACTGCAGGCAAGTATCGCAGCCATGTATCGGCATCACGTATCTATCCCGTCACCTTGTTCCTGGCAAAGGCTTGTTGGTTGTCGGGCGTGTGTGTGTGGAAATGTGTCCCCGTCATAGTGTGTTTGTGTGTACACATTGCGCGTGTGCGTGCGTGCGTGTGTGTAGAGATGCAACAGAGAACTGCCTCTGAGGTGCGTCGACGAAACGCCTCCTGCATGAGAGTGCAAACTTCTCAACAACGCAGAGCGGGAATGTCGCCGCGGGCAACCAGTCAGCTTGGAGTCGGGAACAGTGAGAGCGAAAGAGGAATCGAGTGATTGGCATGAGTGTGTTTACAGTAAACAAGAACAAGGGCTGGCAGGCTGGGTGGCTATTACGCAGGAATGCACCCTGCCCTCATCTACATTCTTTGCTTTGTGTGTGTGTGTGTGTGTGTCTTTGGCTCGCTCTTCCCACCCAGGAAAGCACCAAACACAGCTACATATTGCCACTCTAACACTTGTGAATTATCTATGTGCTGCCTAATTACAGGACCAGGCCTGCTGTGGCGGCGCGTGTCTGCAGCAGCATGTCGAATATACAGTGTTTAATAAGCTTATTGTGACACTTTCGTCTCCACATGCTCATGTATATTTTTTAATTTTCTTTCCTTTTTATAATTGTTTTTTTTATGGAACTGCTTATTATCTAACTGTTTGTACTTTCTCGTAATATCTATTGCTGTCTTTGTGCTGAAGCAACAACTTTTGTCTTCTCAGATTTAATAAACCAGAAACATTGAGCTGTACACATCGTTGAGTCACACTTTAATTTATTATCAAATATATTGGCTGCTAGAGAGTTCGCAAGGTAAGCCAACCCGTCTCCAAGCCATCCAGCTACACTCATCTGGAAACCGAATCAAAAGCTACTCTTAATTAGTAATTCTGAACAAAGGTCATATACCAGGCCGACCGTGCAGGACTATCACCAGAAAAAACCCTTTTGACGAGGCCTTGTCTTTTTCTCCATCTGACAAACAGGTGCTTTGCGATCACAATCTTCTCTTCGCCAAGTGGCTCTCAATCAATCAAATTCTATAAAAGTATATATAGGTGTACGTCACCGGCCACAGTCTGCTGTCTCCCCACATCCATCTGGGAAGTTGGCCTCTCTATCTGTTTGTAGGTACGGGTGTTAATTATCTCAAGTCAATGGTGGCACCACCAAAGTCAATTTTGAGATATGATCTAATCTCTCCATCTTAGGCCTGCTTCCCTCTCTTCCTGTCTACATCTGATCCACGCCAACTGCGCTCACCGTCTCCCTGAGCACACCCCTTGCTGCTGTTGAGCAGTGACTCGGGGCTTCGTTGGTATAAAGTATTATTTACAGTGAGCTGTATTTGCTCTGTAATTTTCCACTTGCTGTAATTCTCCTAAAAAGCCGTCCCCTGCGTTTTAATAACAGCTGTCTACTGTGTATTTCTGATCCCATTATCTATTGTTCTCGCAGGAAACGGACCTCCACCTATATTTACTGTTCCCTGACGCTAGATGAGATGAATACTAAAGACAAGAAACAAGCAATTCCACATCAGCCCGCTCACTTAAACAAAGCTTGTGGTGTCACAGTTTGTGCAGAAGAAACTGTTATTGTAACTAAAGACCAAACCCAACAGGTCTGCTTCGACACGTTGTTTGTAGGGGCGAACGAAAAAGTGTGCCACTGAAACAGAGCGGTGGCCCCAAATACACAAAGACATTTATTGTACTTTCCCATGCTGACCAAAGTGGTTTAGTCAAAGTGTGTTTGGTTTTGGATCAGTTTGGTTGGGAGAAATGAAATATGGTTCTAAGCTAGCTCTAAGCTCTATGGTTCCTTCTAGCCGCTCGTTGCCTCTCGTCCTGCCTGTCTTCGCATCGTCCCCTCACCCTTCCTCATCCCCTCACCCTTCCTCATCCCCTCACCCTTCCTCATCCCCACCTTGTAAGGAAATGTCTGTTCTTGGTCACCGCCTGGCCGTCATTCCTTTGCTCTGCCTCAACACTCGCATCATCATCGCAAGACAGGTCCCTCTCTGATACCAGGGTGTGTCCTCGTGGTGTCCTTTTGGGGCCGAACCCTTTTCATCACTTTCCCTATTTTCTCGCTCTATTATGTACTTTTCTGTGTACCACCCCCCCACCCCCACCCCCACCTACAGCCATGCATTCAAAGAACTGCAGTGAGTCCCCGTTGTTGTCCTTTTGCTGGGCAATAGAGAAAAAAAAAGAACATAGGACCCCTTTCCTAATCAAAGTGAATTTTCCCCTTTCAGTCTTTTAAAGAAAATCAAACAAAGAGAGAAGAACTGCATAGCTGGTCCTGGTTGCTAGGAGACCATGTGTCCACGCTTCAAGCAGCTATTCACAAGCTTGTATTTACTTCTCTCTCCCCCTGTTTTCTACCTCATATTCACTGTATCTGTTTATTACTTAATCTCTCTCACTTTCTGACAGACAAAGAACGAGTGAGTGGGCCAGATGAACTAAGAGAGAACAACAGGCCGGTTAAACGGGAGAGGCGATTTCTACTGTATGTTGCAGAAGGGAAACTTGACGAGGAGGACCAGAGAGTCAGAATATTGATTCTTTTTTTTGCTCCTCTCCTTACATTTCCTGCTTTGTGTCACCCAAGGGGCCGCTTGTGAAATCAAAAGGCCCTGTTTCTTTTCTCCTTCTCATTTTCCACCCTTACTCCCTTTTTCTTTTTCTTTTCTACCTGTCGTCCACCCCCCCCCCCCCCTTCCTTTACTCTAATTTCCAAGACCCTTTGCTCAGCCAGATTTCTATCCTCATCCGTCTCCACTCCCCCCCCCCCCCCCCCATCCGCTCCACACACCAACAGCCCATCTTCCTTGTACATTTGTCTGTCTGACAGCAGCGCCGTGGGCCCGGGGCTGTTGGGGGGGAGGTGGAGGGAGGTGTGGTAGCCATTAGCCAAGCACCCCTAGTCTGCTACAGGGCGAAGAGGAAGAAGGGGAGGACGTGGTGTGGCTGATCCGAGAGGATCTCAGTTGCATGTTTCCTCTGTTCTGTTCCGTGTCATTTTGTCCTTCCTCTGCATGCTCCTAATGGCTTCCTAATGACAGCTTGCAGGCACAAAACACCCAGCCATTTATAACCAGCCAGACAGAGCGACTGCGAATGTGTGGAGTGATTAGAAGAGAGGGAGCGCATTAAAAAGCAGATGCATCTTAGTCGCAACACGCACATGCTGTTCGCCATTCGCCTGCGCTGTCCCTGTTTAAACAACTGTGGCCGCTCTACGTGAACCCGTAGGTGGCACAAAGACTTTCGGCATCTAACCAGGACCAGACGTACGTGGTGTAGAAGGTCTCATTGGAAACAGGCTGGCGGCGTGGATAGCTCTCGCCAGTAGTTAGTGAGTTGTAAATGTCGACGGTAGACGAGATGGGGGAGTGTGCAACAGCAGAGCTAGTTAATATACATGCTGCGGGGTAACCAGCAACTCAAATGTAATCTCATACACATGTTTAGCACCAGGCAATGGCTCCGCAGAGCGAAGTTTGTGTAATGAGGATCATTGCGGCACGGGGGCCCACAAATGCTGTCAAGCAGCGTCATTGGGGGGAGTTCTGTTTGCTGCAGGAAGTTCTGCCCCGATGGCCCGTGATGTTTCAGACGGCACCGCAATGAAAAGCGCGTGGGGCACAAACACCTTCGTCCGCGGCAGTGGCTAGCGCGCCATCTGTGGAGGGGGGGGGGGGCCGCACCGCAGTGCATCGCAAAAGCATTAACAGGGCTTTACGGGGCGGTTGCCATTCAAATCCAATGTTTGTTTAAGAAAGACTATTTATACGGTTATACTTGAAAACACAGGCTTTGCTGTCTCGAGGCCCGGGCTGCATTAATCCGGCAGCATGCGAAAGGTTTAACTCGCCGCCCAGGGGTAAGAGAAGACAACACAGCAAACACGTATTATTGACGTATGGATTACATAACTTCCAGAGGAAAGCCCGGCCACGGCAAGTGTAGTGTTTCATCAGGGAATGGGTTCGACGGGGCTTGAGGGGGGGGGGGGGGGGGGGGTGGCAGTCGTGCTGAACAGAAAGCATAGGGACGAATGAAGGAACGGCTTATTGACGTGTTTCATATCAGTTGACTTGTGTCCAGACCTTTAGTGGTGTAGGGTTATACTACAGAAAGAGTTTCATTGGTCATCGTGATGTTGCTGTTGGAGATAATTCAGGGCTTGGTGAAAGAACTGCTGGGGCATAGGTATATCTAGGAAACAGGAGTATACACATGTAAAATGTCCAAAAATTGCCTTGGTAATCAACAAATCACCGTGCAGTATATCTAACCAACCTACCTGGTAGTGGCTGCGCATGGCTGCTCTTTTGAAGAGTGCGTTCAGCTATAGTTTGTGACGTTTATCGTTTGTCTGCCCGCTTTTTCCGCTGCCCCTGTGTTTGTGTCCCTTCAGTTATTCGTCCTCGCGGCTCCCTGCCTGGATTCCCCTGCCATTCCCCACTGAGTCCATAGCTGTGTCCCTGGCAACAAACTGGGTTTCTCCTGGTCTCTCCGTTTGGGTCCGCCACCCCATACCGTAACATAAAACACAGGAATGCATGTAAAACACAGTATGTTTACATCTTACCTGCGTGGTGCATCTGAGTGGGATCTGCGTCTGAATATCATTAGTTACATTCTGAGAGTAAAAATCGAG
Organism: Pungitius pungitius; assembly: GCF_949316345.1. Lineage (NCBI taxonomy): Eukaryota > Metazoa > Chordata > Actinopteri > Perciformes > Gasterosteidae > Pungitius > Pungitius pungitius. The sequence continues at coordinate 2,903,552 of NC_084904.1, forward strand.
GGTTTGCATGTATCCGTGTGTGTGCCTGACTGACTGCGCACATGTGTGCGGGCGTGTGTGTGTGTATTAGGGATGTGGGATCAAATCAACACCCTCTCACAGGCTCTCTCTGATGTCTCAGCATGTGTTGAAAAGGTGAGCGGTCACTGATCAGACTAAGTGTGACCACACACATAACCAGACACACATGTTATCTGAGAGCAGCATAAAAAGGGGCTTTTCCCTAACAATGTAGCTCCCATTTTTAGTTTATATTCTAATATTCATAGTTTTGAAACAAAGCAGCTAGTTTATACCTGTCCTCATTTACAGCAAATTAACCTTTCAATTCTTTTTTTTTTCCCTTGAGTTTACAAAACACAGAATGTCCATTGAAAGCATCATCAGCTGTTAGCAGAGCTGGCAGCGGCCATATGATCATGGCGTTGACAGCTTTCCATGACCTCATCCACTTAAGTCCATTTTGGGCTTAAAGGCAAAAAAAGGAAAGGAATAGAGGAATTGAAGAAAAAAAGATGAAGAAAGAGTTCCAGAAGACAAATAGAGAGACAGGGAAAAGTACACTCTGGTGCGCATGGTCAGATATACAAGAAGAAAAAAAATGCAGAAGGGAACAAAGAGAGAGACAGATGAAGACGGAGAGTGGGGGTAAAGGGAGCACCTGGCGCCCAGTCCACAATGCAAATACATTTCAAAGCATCGCTGCAAAAAGTGGGATCAGAGAGTGAATGCGGCAGAGACTAAAGGTGACCTGACCTGCATCTTCAAAATGCATGCAAACGCTGCTGTGCACCTGAGGAGGAAAATAAAAGAATTTCGAAATGCTTGGAGGAGACTACGATGAAGTCGTGAAGGCTAAACCGAGGAAATCAAATCCGCCGCGCGTTCCGGGAGCTTCGATGTTATTACCGCGTGGACATCTGATGAGCTCCACCTGAATGCCCTCCTTAAAGACGTGTCAGCTTCTCGCCCTGGCCGTCTAATCAGCCTCTTCTCTTTCGGGTTCTAATTCACTTAACACGGGCCAGACGATGGAGGAAAAAAAGAGCTGATGAGCAAGATAACAGCGCTGACTCGACACCTGTCCAGATAACAGTGCATGTAGACACACACACACTCAGTCATGCATTTACCTGGCGGATGCACGCGGCCACGAGGTGGCGATGGGGATGGAGCGGGCAATGAAACCGCACCTGACCCTGTCCGCCGTCCACTGAGTGGTGTCTATTACCCAAATGGACACCACTCTCTCTTATTGATCACAGCGCTCTCTCTTTCACGTCTACGCTGCTGCTACCCGTCGTTTTTTCATCTCGTTACATCTGCATCGCTCCGCTGATGGTTTCCGTGGGCGTTGATGTAACGATAAATCAGAGGCTGCGTCCAGCGATTATCACCGCGGGGACCAACTGAGCGCACACTCTTCCCCGACCCTGAAAACCCCAAATGTCCTCGTTGGTAATGATACACACCTCCTCAAACGTGCCCAATGGGTGTCCAATTGGCAGTTGTCCTCTAGCTCAAGTCTACCTTTTGGGAATACACTGTGCGTGTGTGTGTGTGTGTGTGTGTGTGTGTGAGAGAGAGAGTTATGAGATAATGGAAACCCTTGCAGGATGTGAGGTGCTCGGCCCATTCCAAGGCCCATCAACCGTGAAAATGTCAGCCATAATCTAGAGGGGCCGCAGCAGGTTTATGACATCATCAGTGTGCTGCCAAAGCGTCACAGACAGCCCTGACGGTCCGATCTGTTCGCAAGGTCCCGAGTCGCACAAACAGCCACAAAGTGTTAGAACCCCCAAGACAAACAGGAAGCCCTACGCGTGTCTCGCGGGTGAGACAGAGGGACACTGGATATGGTGCTTAGTCCTCGTTGGGGGGGGGGGGGGGGGGGCTTCGCTCTACGCCATTCTGGTGCCAATCTAAGCAAACGGGCGAGGCTGTGATCAGAACAGGACAATCACAGGGGATTAATACTAGCTTACACCCATCAGCATTAAGACTATTTGAAGTACGCACAGCAGGAGCCCACAGATGTACACAGTGTGTACTATTACCCGGAGTTTAGCTCCTGGTTTCTAAACATAGAGCTGTCTGCATTTTACCCGTGGAAATGCAAGAGGGGAGACTAATGTAAATAAATGCTCTCGCAACATGTAACAAACATGCGATGTAAGTCGCTTTGGATAAAAGCGTCAGCCAAATGACATGTGATGTAACAACTGTTACCTTTTCAGATAGAAACAAAACACTTTGTAGCCTGCTTGGAAATTCTTTTTTTTTATAACACTAGGATGCACTTTAACACTGGAGACCTCAGGAGAGGTTGAGAAACATAAAGACGTAATTCATAAAAAGAAAAAAAGAGACAAAGCAGAGAAGTGAGGGAAACAGAGCTCAAAGAGAGAGAGAGAGAGAGAGAGAGAGCAGGAATGAGCAGGATAGAGAGTAGACGTAAAAAGAGTGCTATGCGCATAGTGGTAAATGATAGGGTACAACTAAATGAGGGTATGTAATTTGGGGTGTTTAGCAATTACACTGGTTTGACAGAGCCATGTCAGACCATCTCTTTGTTGATCTCCCACTGCCTGCCTGCCTTCCCCTGCCAGCATCCTCATGTTTTCCACATTTAGCTCTTTTCTCACTTTCTCTTTCCCGCTCTCCCACCCACTCGCTCTAGCTTTAAACGCTCCACTCCGGTCAGCAATCATCAGTCAAAAAGTTTTACCAGAGGCCCGTTCCGCCTACCTCACCCTCCCCTTCCTGTGACAGGCATGAAATATAGAGGAAAATGTTAATATATGTTTTCAAGTCACTGGCCAGGTCTATGAAACGCGTTTATATTAGTGGGTGCGGTGCCAAAGGGGTTGACGGCGGGTCTGTGTGATCTTGCGTTGATTTATTTTATTTTATTTCATTCCCAAAAGCCTAATATTATAAAGTGTGAATGTGTATGCGTGTGTGTGTGTGTGTGCCTGACCCAGTGTTTATGTGTTTATATTATACATTACTTAAGGATACGTGTGTCCAAGAACAAAACCCCAAAGCTTGAGCACCAACTGCATTGTTGAGGGGTTTGGGTTGGAATTTTCAAGAGGGAAACGTAACGTTAAGCTCAAACATCAATATCCACATGCTGAGTTGATAAAATCCACATTAGTGAGGCAGGAAACCCGCAATAAAAGCCAACAGATGGAAATAGTCACGCTCCTGTGATTTCGCAGCAGTATATGAGCTCTCCAATGAATATAAACCATGATGTACCAATGATGAAAGCCTAAACAGAATAAAGTTGGTAAAAGAGGGTGAATGTGTGTGTGTGTGTGTGTGTGTGTGTGTCACTCTCTTGGTGTAGTGTGGTTAATTTCAACTTCAGCTCTGGGGTTGTGGAAATACTAATCTCTGTCCTTCTTTATTTAATTCAAATCAGTCTTTCCCCATTTCAAGTCGTTGTTCCCATTGAACATCGAAGATGCGCAAATACTGGAGGACAAATGATAATGAAGCCCTGCAACACACTAGAACCAGAGTAACTACACACACACACACACACACACACACACACAGGTATAAAATGACTGACGGGGTGATGAAATGGACATAAAGTCGGCATTAGTTTAACCACCCTAAAAACCTGGGCGAGCCAATCTTTTAAAACCCACCCCCTTATTACATTACATGACCACAGCTTTTTAACAACTGCACACAGGGGCATATTAACACGTATCCACACACGCAGGTGTACGCTCACACGCACGTTCACACACAAAGACACACGCACTACGCCACTTCCCAGTTCTGTATGACCGCCCTGGGCCCCTTACGGGGTCTGAACCCTGACCTTGTCACATTCTAGTGGGTCTGGGTTTTGGGGGGGGGGGGGGGGGGGGGGATTCTAAGGATTCGGTTTTACATGGAGGAGGTCACGGAGAGCCCAGTCCTCAGACAAAAGCCTTGGTTGTGGCGGGTGTGCTGGGCGGGGGGGGGGGGGGGGGGGGGCTGAGGTCACGGGTCAGCCCCCCACCGTAACCCTCTCTCTGTCTCTTGCCTTCCTCTCTTCCACTCATCCCTCCTCTCGAATGGGGAGGACGATCCGAGGGGGACAATGGGCTTCTTCTGCCCCCCCCCCCCCCCCCATCACAGTGGGGATGCTGCATACTGAACAGGGGCCGCGACGAGCCAAGGGGGTCTCTCTCTTCGTCTATTTTCTCCTCTTTCGCCATGCTTCCCCCCACCAACCCCCACCTCCCTCGCCCATTAAACTCCTTCCCCCGCCATCTCCTGCGCCCTCGCCTCCTCCTCCTCCTCCTCCTCGGAGGGGATCACCTGATTTTCATGTGCTATGTGATGACATAAAGATCACCCAATCAGATAGCGAAGTCGGCGTGTCGCCTCGACATCCTTCCCCCTCAACCCAACGCCAGCCGACTTTCATTCATCTCCTCGCCCTCTTTTTTGTCTCCTCCCCCCCCCCCCCCCGCCTGCCTACCCACAGGGCCTCACAGGCCTCTCTCCAGCTGGCACTACAAGCTGACCTTCGCCACGACGGAACAGCAGCTCGAGGCCGCTCGGTCTCTGCCTGCCAGGGTGCAAAGACGCACTCACACAATGGCGCGTGGACCCGCTACTGCCCGAAATGCTGTAATGCCAGCAGGAGCCGTGCCGGAGTACAAAATGAAAAAAAAAAAGCCTTGTTCCTCTTTCAGCTGAGGGTTAAACTAAAGAGTCCCCCCCCCCCTCCCACCCTGTTCTCCTCGCGGCCCTCCGTTTTGTGCTCGTCTGACCCCTCGAGTCCTCAGAGTTGCACCTTAGCGAGGGGGGCCCAAATGTGATTAATTTGCTGCATTCACTCCACACACAAAGCGAATGGACTGTCTCTGGGAGTCCATTAAAAAGCCAGAGGGCTCCCATCCCGGGCACTTGGCAACAAACCCGGGAGGTCACACGCTGCAGTGAAGACGTTTTCTAAGGTGCGTGCGCGCGGGTGTGAGAGAGCGAGGGTGTACACTTTAAAGTTTCTTTACCAGAGAAATAATATTTTGGTAGCCTGGCCCGTCACAATATAAGACAATAATTCAGCATAAGTGGCGCTTTTTACCGTGCGGTGGGAGCCCATTAAAAAGGAATTCCTGAGGTAATCACTCATGAAAGGCGATTATGGCGGGAGAAAATCATAGAGCGCTTTCGCTAAACCACATTTTAATAATATTTGTGCTGTCCATTTTGTTTTTGCAGCTTAGCTGCTGTTATTGAAAGCACGCAAAAAGCCATGCAATAGCACGAAAGTGCAACAGAGGAAAGTCAATTCACACTAATATTGTCAAGTTGTTGGAGTGATACAGGAATCCCAGTGATGCTTGAAGAACTTCACGGAGCACAGATGCTTTTAATAGACTGCGTTCCTCGCTTGCATTTGCATTGTACTCCGCTTAGAGCATCTCTCTCTCTCTCTCTCCCCCTCCCCCCCCCCTCTGTCGCCCACTCAGCCTCATTTGCTGAAATAACGCTGAGCGCCGGAACAATGTCATAATTAGTCCTGATTGATGTAGCATATTAAGCAGCAAACAATTAGCATACAGTATATTGCTACTCTGGCCATATGAGAATGACTGATGTGACCGAAGCCGCACGAGGCACGCACTCAATAACGCACTGAGGGGGAGGGAGAGAAACGCACAAACAAACACGCCGGGGGCATCAGCACCGCCACGCATTCAAGCGCATTGTGTTGGCAACTTCTTTGGTTCTGTTGTTATTCTCGCAAACAAATCAATTAGTGTAATTAAAGGTTGAAACACTCATGAGTCATTGTAACACCATTTTGCATACTAAATGAGATTTTATAAATAATTTGTATAGAGGTGATATGTTTGATTTTTTTTTTGCGTTGATTTTGTTATGTACTCACATTGTAGACACTGCCAGAGAATGAAAAAAAAAAAAAAACACAGGACAAAATGAAGAGATTAGGAGCAACAAGGTGAATAGCAAGTCCAATTAATATTTTTTTTTAGGTTAATATTTCACAGTTAAGTGCTTTCATCAGGCTCCATTCACACTAAACAATGCAAAAAGCCGGCCCATTGTAAAGTTGTCTGTCAAACCTGAAAGTTTACACTTTGCTTGGCTGCATAACAAAGCAGAAAAGATTACAGGGTGTATATGTTCAGCCACCGAGGGGCCCTCGGCGGATCAGTGAAAATGTACCGTGACGGCGGAGGGACAGAAATGACACAGAGCTTACATTTACTGTTTTAGTTCAAATCAGAGTGAAAGCGGTGCGACGCATTTTGTTGGCATTCCAGAGCGCCGGTGTGTGCGTGAGAGTGATTACGCTTGTCAGTGCGTTCGTGCGTGCACGGGAAGGCCCGCCTGTGTCCAACGGGCCACGTGAGCCGCGCTAGCGAAACTGAAGGGGGTCAATTATCCAGCTTTGTTCCTTGCATGGGACGTCGTCTTATCCGCGCACAAAGCCCAGGCCCAGGCACGGCCTCCAAAAAACCACTGCGACCAATCGTTCCCCCCTCTGTCGGGCAAATGGGAGGCGGGGGTTCATAACTGGGAGGGGCTCGAAGCGTACATGCCAGTGGGGCGGGGGGCCTTTACATGTTCGTTCCAGCAGTGTCTCCTCATACACCTTGGTGGTGCATTACCAGACACTGGTTCTGCTTTCACACGGCCCCCCGAGAGCTCGCAAATCCCTGCCAAGGGCGCACCACGGCAGCGTAAAAAAGCCCAGGCCTAGGGGGCTCCCTACCTGGGACTCTGTGCTTTGGATGTCTCCGTGGGGACTCGGAGGACACAGGGGAGGCAGGCTGGAGGGATGAACACGTGTTTAATACCACTGGGAGGATTTAAGAGGTTTCGAGTGAGGGAGGGAGCACGGGAAGTTACGAAAGCAGATGAAGTCAGAACATAACTGAGTGAAAAGGTTATTGATAGCAAACAAGTCCGTCCTGTGATCAAAGTATTGCGCTTCCCCCCCTGGGCACTGGGAGGTACGACTGGGCAGGTTTCCCAGATGCAAATTAAGAGAAACAGATGAGCGCGAGTGAATCAGATGTCTTTCTTTGGAAGAACAATGGCTCGCTTGGAACACCCAAAGAGTCTCAAACAGCAGTCCAGCCTGTTTCTAGTTTCAGCTGCGGCACAAGGCGCTGCGTCGGGCAGATATTTAAGCAAAAACGAATGGATTGAAGCTGAGGCGCAGCACTGACACCTCCGAGGGTTGCGCGTTGCATGTGTGGGGGTGGCTTTTTGTTTCTGACTCTGTCATATATCTGGCATTCCAGAGTAGGCTGACTTCTTCTTGAATATGCACACGCATATGGGCCTGTTGGTGTGTGTGTGTGTGTGGGGGGGGGGGTATTTGTGTGTGTGTGTGTGTGGGGGGGGTACTCCTCCTCTCCCTCCAACAGAAAAGGTCAAGCTCCTCAACGTTAACTCTGGCTCGGGGTCAACGCGCTGATTACGCTACAATAACCGTTTTACACACTGCATCTACGGACCCCCCCCCCCCCCCGTCCAGCCAGCCACCCACACACCCACCCGCCCGCCCGCACGCACTTCCTGCCCGTCCGAACACGTCCATCAGGAATTAGAACCCGGCCCGAGGGAGGGCCCTGTCGGCGCCCCATGCAGACACACATAAACACATTCTCACAAAATCGTCCGCCGTCACGATCCGTAATAAAGGTCTTAGTGTAGACCCAAAGCCTCCGGGGAGCCCTGCTCCCTCGGCTACGCCACACAGTGGAAATATAAGTTGATATGGTGGAGGTGTGAAAATGCACACGGGCACACATACACACGCACGGGCTGCAGGAGTCACGGATGGAATACACCATTAGGGCCGGAGGAATGCTGTAGGTTTACACAGGGGACTTGACCTGACCTCCAGCCGCGGCCCAATCTCAACATTTCTTCACCCCACGCTAGATTGGAGGTAGATTAGGCTAAAAACCTAAACCCCATCAGCCATTTTTTTCCCACCGCCAAAGCTCAACAGAGACCAGTGGGGAGTGAGTGATGGGTAAATTGTCACCAGCGAATCGCAGCCTGCTTTGGAAAGTGTGGTCGATGCTTTGCTGCATTCGCAGGAAAACTATTCAAAGTAAACTATCTGTGGGATGGTAAGTCTCGGCAAACCTGTCGACGGAACAGGCTTCTGCAGGCTTCAAAGGAGCCGGTAATGGCCGTGAGTGAGTGTTTCAAACACACCCCCAAACTCCCCTCATGTCACTAATTACAGAGATGAAATAGACTAATTTTCTTAGCAAATTGGCGCTATTCTGAATGCTTGCCACACTGAAAAGAAAGACTGGAGTTAAATAAGTCCATTAAAGCTGTGTGGAATGCAAAAAGGAGACAGGGGAACAAATGCAAAGAGTGTAAATATATAAATAAAAAGGAACACAAGAAGTCATCGTGAGGGATTTAATTTTGGCTCAGCAATGGAGCTGTATTAAATGGCACCTAGTCAAACGTGTGGCTGAAGCTGTCATCTGCGGCGCCTCCTTTCTACAGTGAATCATCCTAATCCTGTCTAACGCTGTACTGCTAAATGTCTGTCTTTGTTACCTGCAATGTCTTTTATTAGACTGGTGGCGTTAAATGATGTGGCCGGGCCCTTTCTTCCCGATGTGGAGCGACATAAAAGGAATGCAGGTGTGCGGATACAAATACAGCATGATTTTATTTAATACCATAAACCACGTGTCCTCGTGAGTTACAGGGGCAGGTTGGTATTTGAGGTATCATCTGTTTGGTGCTCCCTTTTCTTAGGTTTCCTCTACCCGTTACTCTGGATAGAAAAATGCCAGTAATCTAGAGGTGCTCCGTAGTGTGTTGCAAGCGACGATCAGGGGGGGGCGGGGGGAGGGGGGGGGGCGTTCTGCCGGTCTGCAAGGGGAAGCCAATGCTTTAGCGCCTTAAACGTGCATTCTTTTTTAATGGCCAGCAGGGAGCAACTCCTTGGGACACAAGAAAGACGCCAATGGACAAAAACAAAGATGGCCCCGGGCTGGAATCAAAGATGGCGACGACCCAAAAAAACCAAAATGCCCTTCTTCCTTAAAACTAATGGCACGAATGTCACGATGACTACATCCATTCATGACATACAGTCCATGGCAAATTACCGACTTGAGTACATGTCTTTCATCTCCACACAAGCACACGAGCAACGGTTTTAACACTGACATATCCTCCCACGTTTGACCCACTGCTGAATCAGCTGCTGCTCACAATGGCCGCCACCAGCAAGCAACAGCTCAGTGGATAAATCACGTTAACCACCGGGAGATGCCACCACACGCTCGCCTATCTGGGAGCTGAAAGATGAGTTCCAGGTAGAATGGGGAGTTGTGTGTGACGGATCTGCTCCCTGGTCTCATATCTGCTTCTACTGTGATCCGGGGCCGTCCGTGGGCGAGGGATGAGATTCTGAGAGCGAAGGAGAGACTCTTTGTCGTCTCTGGCGACGGGAGGGAGGGAGGGAGGGCCTGCGAGGAATCAGCAGGGTGACGCGAGGTCGGAGCGAAAGACAGGCACGATTTGAGGATGGATGAAGGGAAGCAGGCATCCCTCTTGTTAACACAAATGATCAACCCCGCTCTGTTGGCTGCAGATTTAAGGGTAAAACAAGAGGGAAATCAATAATTGACCTGTGACACTCCCCTTTGGGATTTGTTTTCACAAATAGCCTCCTCGGTACTAACATCACGTCTGGTGACCTTGACATGAACACATTAAGCAAACACACGGTCAGGTCGTATGCCCAATCAGTTGCATAAAGAACACATTATTCAAAACAGAAATTCTGAGTAAAAATAATTGTCAGCCGCATTTTCTTTTCCTTTCAAATGATGTGTCCTGCAAATTGATGACAGGAGGACGGAAGTAGAATTTGCTTGTTTTAGGAGACAATAAAGATTTTCAAAGTGACCACCTATAGCCCTATGTGACAGTGGCATGTAAACTAACAGGCCTTTTTTTTACTTATTTCATCATGTTCGCCCTATTTAATGGCAAAATACAACCATCTATCCAGTTTCTCAATAGGGAATATGGCTAATTAATCTCTGCCAATAAAGAAGCTTTAGCTAAAGTAAACAGGAAGCAGCAAACAAAATGGAAAAAGGATCATTTCAAGCAATCAATTACCTCAGCTGATTCGCTGACTGTAACAGAGACAGCGTGAGCCAGAAAGCCCCAGGGAACACAACCACATGATTCACAATCATGTACACAAAAAAAAGAAAAAATGAAAACCACACAGCATCGAGGAGGACCGAGCAGCTACTGAGAGAAATAGAAAAAGGAAGAGAAACAGAGAGATCTCTTTTACCGCTTGCTGACACCCAGATGGAATCAGGGAGCCGTCATGGAGCGCGGCGCCCAGAGAGGGCAGAGGTTTCCGGGGCTACCTTTTCACCGCGTGCACCTTCCAACCACAGTCCACTTGTGGGAATGAAAGGAGAGAGACAGATGAAAGCAGCAAAGAGGGGACGACTCCCCTGATCCCGCTCCTGTCTTCTCCGTCACCCACCCGGAGGAAAATTTAATAAAGTCCACATACCAAGGAGCCACACGAGAGCGAGATGAGAACACATGAAAGGAGAGCTGGACAGAGGAGGAGATGGAGGGGTGGCGGTGATGACTGACCCCCTCTCCCACGGTGTCATCTCCGACCTTCAGAGTAGCCAGAGAGCATTGAACCCAAGGAGGCATGATGAAACACGGACGTGCCACACACAAACACAAACACAACAGGGCTCGACAAAACACACACACACACACACACACAGGTATGCACATTTATTTAAGCTCAGCAACAATTCCGTCAAAATTGGTCGGCGGATTATATGCCAATTTCAAAAATAGGATTTGAAAAATAGGCCTCTGACTCCGTGGAGAATGAGCTCCATTCATAAAGGTACAAGAAAGCAAGAGTCATGGGATCAGCAACAGATGAGAGCTACACACACACACATTACACAGAGCATATGGTCTGAGTGGCTGTGACCTTGAGGGAGGATTTGGCGAGTGTGTTAGTGGGGGGGGGGGGGGGGGGGGACAAAGTGGGCCACGTTGGCATCATGGGCCACTCAGACTGAGACACACACAGAGCAAACAGTGTTAGCTTTGGTAACATTAATGTGTCCTCTTTCATAGATGATTAGTCCCAGCAGGAAAGGGGGCATCTCTTTAATGACAGCCTTTCACACCCAAACGCTCCGCCCAGACAGGGGGGAGAGAAGGGGGGGGGGGGGGGGGGGTTAAGAAAGATGGAAAGCGAGAGTTAAGGGCACAAGACACAGGAACGTGTGGGAAAGAGAGGAAGAGGAGGAAGAGGAAAAGGGAGGGAGAGGGCAGTGTGGGAAAGCCGGATGTGGACGCATTCAATATTGGCAACATGGAGGAAGAAAAACAAAGATTAGGGGAGGGAAAAGTTAAAGGACGAAGGTTAAGAAGACAGGAAGTCAGTAAAAAGAAAAAAATGTTAGTAAGGGTTTTTATGTGTTTGTCAAGTGCCAGCTAACAGATGGTGTCTAATGTATGGAGGGCATCAGCACCCTCTCAGGGCACAGTGGGTGCCAAGGACCCCAAGTGGTGCTCAAAGTCATCAACAACAACAACACACACACACACACACACACACACATGACTCATGCACTCGAACATGACTCATCAAACTAGAGCCTCTCCGTGGCTCCATTCTCTGAACTCGTGTGTCGGGCCGATACTGAGTACCGGAACCAATGTGTGAAAACATGAATACGTCTGGTTTGACGGGGTAAAATGCTGAGAAAACATTTGACGATCTGCCAGCTCACGTGCGACTCTCCATTGAGATGACAGAGAAGTGTGAGTGGCTCACGCGTTAGCTACCTCCCACCGTCACGTCGAGCCATGAAAAGGCGCCGCGCGGTTCGGAGAGGATGTGCGGATCAGGTAAAGAGAGAATTGAGACGGTTTATCGGTGGGAATAGTGTTGGAACCATTCGTATATGTAAAGCTGCACTTGAACACTTCATCGTTGTGTAGTATTGTAAACAAATATATTACATTAAAGACACAGGAAATAGTGTGTCAGTTCACCCGGTTTTTAGACCTCTACCAGGTACTGGTACACAAGAGAAATAGTGACTATGAAAACTCTCGCCAGCACAACAGGAACCTTGCTCAGTAGGTGGGAGGAAATTGGATGAAAGCAGAAGTCTGAAGAATTTTGTCATGACTATATATAACCACAGGTATATATGTTTTTTTGTGTAATTTGAATGAACTGACCCTTTGCGTTGAGGGTTAATTCATTTTTCCACAGAGGTAATGCCTTCAGAATCAAATCCAACATTTTTGCCATCAAATAGCTGTCAAATTCCATCCGTCACAGAATTAACTCCATTAATGGAGGACAAATTCATTCATGAATGAGCAGGCAAAGGGTCCAACATCACGGGCTGTCCAATCTGCGACTTCTCGTTCACGGCACCGCCTCTCTCACGGGACGCCCGACCCGCCCGCCCTTGTGAAGGAATATGGGCAACGCCACTGCAGCCTGCGTGTTGGTTTAATGGAATATAAAGTGAATTGACCTAAACCACTCATGCATGCTCAGGCACATATGCAGACACCCCACCCCACCCCGGGCCCCTCCTAATGCACACACACACACACACACACACACACACACAGAGCATACTGTCTACGTGGCCTTGCGTGGTGTCTCTCTGGCGTAGCCCCCAGCGCTGATGCTGCCGCGACAGCTGTCTGAATCAGCAACATCCAACATCGACTGACGGACTGGGGAAGGCAGAGCCGAGCGGGAGAAGGGGGGGAGGGGGGGGGGGGGGGGGGGGTTTGCAGGTAAGAGCGTGTTTGTCCGCGTCTGTGCATCTGTACGCAGAATGTGAAAAATGAAGGGACCGAAAACGGGAGGATGGAGCCATGTGGGATGAATTAGGTATTTCTTTTGGAAAAAAAACGGAGGTCTTGAAGGCCCCAGGAAAAACCTGGGTGTGAACAAAGGGGAACTGTTAGGCGCACTGCCCCCTTCTCGGGTCGCCTGGTTCAGTGACGAGCTGGGAATCAGGGCCTATTTACTCGCTAAGGAACGGGAATAATAGCCCGAAATTACTGAGCAACGGCACCGTGTCGCTTTTGAAGGAAATCGTTTTTCTTGTGACGGATGTCTACCCGTAACCCATTGTGTTCTTTGTCTAACCAAAGCACTTTTAGAACAGTGTGTTCAATCTGCTGGGAATGTTGTCACATCGCCACGCTGATGATGAGCTTCATTGTGCCTAACAGGTGTGTCTTTTTAATTGTGTGGCCCTTTACGCGGATGTGGGGTGGATCTGTCTCGCGGTGCAGCGGTGACGAATGACTGCGAAACCGAAGCGTCCGCTCGCCTGGCCACCACGCGATACGCGACTCATGGCACAAATACACACATGCGTTTGGAACACAAAGCAGAGGTGAGTCAATGAAGGTGAATGAGGTCCATTTCTCACCGGGTCATCTCTCCGTATTATTTTTTTCTGCCTTCCAGTAGCACCTTTTTAATATTCAGTACATATAACAGGGCACTTTACACTATTAAACCCTCCCCCCTACCCCGCCCCCATGGTGTCTGATCTGAAGACGCGGGTCATTTGTCATCAGAGGGGCTGGGGGGTGGGGGGGGGGTGTGTTCGAGGAAACAGCAAGCCCAGCATGGGAGCTGCACGGCGGGCCCTCGATGCCATTCGACAGAATCGCTGAACGCGGTCAAAAGTAGTCCCGCAGCAGCCAGAGAGGACGGGGGACGGGGACCGAGATGCTGTGTTTCCCCACTGTGCGTCGGCGCCATCGCCCCTGAGACCGTTAAAAAAGGGTCTGTGGGCATATCCTGGCCCCCGCAGGAGCCTCGCTTGTCTCTCAGAAAGCAGCTCGGCTGGGGACAGGGAGAAGGTCAACGCGGCATATGTAGTGCGCAACCTACACACACACACGCACACACACACACACACACACACAGAGAGCTGCACATGCACTTCTCGCCCACGCACAATGTCCACCGACCGTAAGGGGTCACGGATGGGAAGCGATGACGCTCTCACGACAAACGCACAGTCAGACTCCAAGTACAAGTACCACAAGCCGTCCCACGGAGAAGGAGGAGGAGGGGGAGGAGGGGGGGGGGGGCACCGTGCAAGCATTTTCTCACCCGTCTGCGTTAGGTCTTTGCAGCGATGAGGAGGCACGTCGAACCGAATGAAGTGATCAAGGCAGTGGGTGCGGGGTGTGGGTGGCTAGAAGAGGAGGTTAAGGACAGATGCGGGGACCGCCACAGTGCACGGCGGGTAAAAAGAGACAATGAGAGACAAGAGGACACTTGCGAGCAGCCGACCCCCCGCTGTGACACTGTAATATCGTGCGCTTGTGTTGCATCCCGGTGAACATGCAGATACGGTATCGATCGGGCCGGGGGGGGGGCAGAGGGGTGTTTGATAAAAGAAAGGACAGGGAGAGGGGATCAGAAAATCAATTGCTTCTGCTTTAATGACAGACTGAAAAAGAGGAAGTAAAAAGACACATAAGGTGGGGAGCGAGAGAGAGGGGAAGAAATAAAATAGAGGAGTGTTAGTCAGCAAGCCCGGCCGGTCCAGTGGAGCTAGGCTGTCTACGGCGGCGCCCTCGCCTCCTGCGCCCTCGCCTCCTGCGCCCTCGCCTCCTGCACCCTCGCCTCAGCCCACACTCCTCGCTCCTTCGTCCCTGGTGCTCCGGTCAGCACAGTCTGTCCTCTCTGTCTGCAGAACGGTCACCCTTCCTTGTATTGTCAATAACTGTGTTGCTACCGAGGGTGGTTGGAAAGGCACAAACACACAAAAACACACACTAAAATAGACATGAATACCGAAAGGTGCACAAGACTCGTGTAAAGAAAGTCATTAGAATTGTTTTCTGCATCGCCAAATGTCAGGTGTTTGTGTGTGTGTGTGTGAGTGTACATTAGAAGTCTGTCCGTGTGTGTGTGTGTGTGTGTGTGTGTGTGTGTGTGTCTGTACAGTTCAAAACATTGCGTGCCAAGAAACACCCAGGGAGATCTTTATGTGGGCCCACCACGTGACCCAGCCCTTCCTCAGCCTACATCGACGGCGTAAGCCACACATCGACCACTTATCTACCAGCCCCCCCTGCCCCCCCAACCCACACACACACGCCCTCCCGCCTTACTCCACCCAAACCCCATCAACGACAAAGGACCAGGCAAGCGTGAGAGGAGGGCTGGCGGTAGACACGAAATGTGGCACGAAATGCAGAAACGGAGCCCCCTCAGACACACACACACACACACGCACACGCACACACACATAAGCTTCAAGCACACAGACGTCTCAGCCTTGCAGCCAAGCCTGAAGTGTGGTTAACTTGTGGCATGCCGGGCAGGTCCAGAGGCAGCTGTTCTTAAGAGAGACGCCATGGCTGGGTGGAAAAAATCTTCCTGGTGTCAAAGCAGCCAAGAGGACTATTCCACTTGGCTTTTAAATGTTCAAAATAGCACAGTGTGTGTCTATTGAACTAAAATACTTTGTGCACGATAATACAGTATATACAGTGTGATCTTATCTAATACAAACCATGTAATGAAATGTAATGAGCAAATTATGATCTTTACTCTATTTTGAAAAGGTCAAATATGTTATATGGTGTAATCTAAATGATCCTTTGAAGCAAGTTTTCGGAGGATTTATTTAAATTCAATTTTTGAATCAGTTCGTCACGCAATTCTCTATCTCTATGCAGATGGCTAATATAATAACAGGAAAGTTACATATTCATGTCCGCGGGTGGGTTTGGATAACCTTTAAATCTGCAGTACGCGGGTGATCTCCTGCTACTCTCAAACACGTCCTCCTGACCTTCCAATTAGAGCTCACTAACCAACACACTAAATCTCCCCCCAGGCCGCAGGTTTGGACGCCGGTATTAAACACCCCCGCCATAAAATCATTACTGGGCTGTAAAACACTAGAAAAGTCTAAATTGAAAGACAAA
This sequence comes from Pungitius pungitius, assembly GCF_949316345.1. Lineage (NCBI taxonomy): Eukaryota > Metazoa > Chordata > Actinopteri > Perciformes > Gasterosteidae > Pungitius > Pungitius pungitius. Next base: position 2,919,596 of record NC_084904.1, read on the forward strand.
CAGGAGACACAGAAGAAAAAAAAAAACAATGCCAGGAGGAGAGGAATTACTCTGCGTCCAGATATGAAGAAGGACAACATTTGCACAACAGACGCCACAAAGTACAGTTTTTTTTCAAGGGACAAAAAATGACCTCTGAGATTAAACTCCTTTTCTCATGACAAAATGTGTATTTGTAAATCCATATGATAAGCCGTGACAAGCAAATAATACCACGTAAATCACAAATCAAAATCGATTCTCATCCATCACGCTGTGCACCCTGAGCAAAAAAAAAAAAAACACATACGGCTAATCTGAGCTGCACTGTGACATTTCATTAATTGGCCGTGAAAAGCTCCACACAAACAGCACATGTTCACAACGATGTATCAAAAAGACGGTAGATCGCCCTCCGATCAGCCGCGTGGGTACTTAAACTAAATGCCAACTGGCAGATTAGCGGTGGCATTTCCTGATGAGACTTTTTTTTTTCCTTGATAATACACTAATTAGGCCAGGGTTGCAGGGGGAGAAGTACATTGCTGTTGCATTTCTGCTGTATGTATTGACACAAAGCCATGTTGAATAATTGCACAGCTAATATGTAAATATGCAAAGGCGAACCATTAGCGGAGCAATTAATGGTGGAATGGGAGGATGACACATTTAACTGCTGGACAATCTAATTTGCGATGGTGTAATAAGCCATTGTATGGCATTAATGACGTTACATTCACGACGGTGGGGAGGGGGGGGCGCTCGTTTCAGACGGAGCGTGCAAAAGGTCACCGAGGAATGATTCATCGGACCAGGCCTCACCGGCTTGCGCATCAAAAAATTGTCAACTGAAATTAAAAAGTGAAAGTAAAAGTTTTGGTTTGCTCCCGGTCCCCATGTGGGAGGGGGATCCTCTCTGTTAACTTCACAGTGAGGCACACAGGGGTCTAATCCGTACCTAGCTAGCGCCAAGATGACCCACTGCTGTAGACCCACAATAACGACACAATTCCCATGTGATGTATGACCAGGAATGTATTTCACAGAGGAGGGGGGGGGGGGGGGGAGCACCTTTTGTTTCCACGCGTCAGAACAGCAACATTGTTTATTATAGATCGAGTTAATTATTGTACTTTTCCTTTAATTAAAATGTGTTTCTCAGTTGGGATTTCTAAAAAAGGAATTGGTGGCATAGAAAACAAATAATTGCAATCAAAGGCATTATGGCCCTTCCAATTTCACTTTTTAATAAGATAAAGGCGAGTCTCTTAAGAATTGAAGCACCTCAAAAGAAAAAATTCATTCCAGAAGACGACTGCAAAACAGCTCAATGCAGCATGTAGCCTGTAGGAAGAGAACAATAAAACAAATCAATGGTGAGCTTGTAAATGCTGCATTTTTACTTTGAAAAGGAGAGACTCTATTGGAAAGAACTCGGTAAGTCTGCGATTAACAGGCCCTCTATCACTTATTGATCCACATTTATTACCTTTAAATGCGGGTAATTGCGGAGAGTTTGGTGCAATCTCTGTCTGCATCTTTATAGAATGGCTCCAGTAGGTGTATGAGCCTTAAGTGCGCTCGTAAATTGGTTTTATGAGTTTCTGAGACATATCGCTACTAATGTTTCCACTCGAGGGTTTTATGGCCACATTGGACTCATTGGATCCTTTCTAAAAAAAATGGCAAAAGAGACTATAGGAATAGATATATATATAAAGAGAGATACATGGCATGGCTGTGGAGCCTTCCATGCCATGTAATAACGCCCCCCGATTGGCACCCCAAAACAAGAAAATAATTTACTAATTACGGGAAGTAGAATCAGTAGAATGAAAAACAACGAGTAGTACTTCTCCGACATTATTGGTGTGTGTGTGTGTGTGTGTCTAAGGAACTATCACACACACACACACTGCGTTACAACTCCCTGTACTATTCTCCAGATGTTCTCTTTCACAGCTCCGTCAAAAGACTACCGGCATTCAGCCGCCTTTCTATTTTCCGTCGTCCCCGTTCCACCTACGCGCACCATCCGATCCCGCCATCAAAGCAGCCCACTTTGCCAAACATGATCCCCGTCTGTTGTGTGTTGGTTTGGTTTCGAGTAGCGGATTAAAACAGTTTCCCACCAACTCTCTGATGTGGACCTTATCTCAGGTTTCTCTCGACACTGCCAGTGCTGTGGTGTTATTAGAAGCTAAAGGGCTTTGTCATGGAGCACAAAAGGAATTGCTAGGCCGCAGTTAGTACGGCTTTGTTAAGGGCCAGAGAGGTGCTAAATAGACTACACCTGGGGTTGTGTTAACACCTTCACCTGGGGCTGCACCCACACCTCTATGTTGTCCTTCCAAAACGCATGTGTTTGGGCTACGTTTACATTGAGCGCCCGAAGACGGATCGGGTTTGAAAACGCAGGCTTTTCCTTCTCCGCCAGGACGGTCGGAAACGGATAAGTTTGGAAACGATCACGCCCTCTTTGCTTCGTAGCAGTGGTGATGTGGACGGAGATCCATTTTGTTTTTACTGCGGATGTAGCCTGAGACGTTCAAACTTCCACCGAGGGGTGTTGAGTTCAAGGGCGCTAAAGTATCAAACCTTATAGAAACTTAAATACAAATACAGAAATGGCTTTTTTTTTAAATTTCCAAGCGTGTATTGCAGTGGTGTATTGAAGAATATATTCGAACGTTTGTTTCACTCAATTTCCCAATCGGTGGCCACTCTCTATTATTGGAGCGGAGCCAATGGAGGCTGCTGTTTATCGATCATTGTACGGCGTGGCTGTAATGCGATGTGCATGCCTCTCTTACCTGCCTGAGCCAGCAGGCGCAGGAGAAAAACCGGTCTCAGTCATTTATATATTAAAAACGTTTTGTTTTTTTTCTCATTCAAAAATGTGATTGACATCAATTATCAAAAGCATATTTGCCCACAGTGGAGCCTGGGAGAAACTTTGGGGGAGACACAGACCACATTCTGGGCCGGCTCAGTGTCAGACCTTGTTACCCTGGATCCCCATCTCCTCTCCCTCCCACCTCCTTTCATCCCCCCCCCCCCCCCTCCCTCTTATCCCCCGCTCCCCTAGACACGTCTGGCTGGCCTACACACGCGATCCTCACGCTAGCTGGACCTAAGCCCCGTAAAGGCTAACACAAGCTCGGTGTAAAAACTCCTATAGGGGGCCCACCTCCGTCCCTCTCAACCCCCCCCCCCCCCCCCCCTCTTCCCTCCTCGTGCTGCCTGACTACACTTTCGCTTTGCATTACTTCTGCTATTCTAACTTTTCCACTCCTGAGCACCATCAATTATGCACTAGAATAACAGCGGGGCCGGGGCTCTGCAGCGGGACATAAAGGCCGATTATGAGTGTGAATAATTCAGCCGTCTTCGTGCCATGTTCCTCTTACCACTGATACAGCCCGGGGAAGGCTTTGCCGCTAATGTACGGTGCGGCAGACGCAATCTGACCTGGTCCTAATGTAAGGACAGCGCTCTACATTCCCAGAGAGGGGAAGCGAGGACACGAAAAGACCACGCCGCGTTGCATTATTGAAGCGACTGTGGACCAAATGTCACTCGCATTGACAAGGCCGACTGACGCCTGTCAATCCGTTGACATGAAAAGGCGGGGGAAAATGATCATGGAACGCGTGTTATTCTACTTAGGGAAATAACTCCAAAAAAAGTGAATAAATGAGAGCGGACGAAGAGACCCGGGGAGGAAATGTTGAACCAGACACCGTGGACGCTTTAGGTTCAGGTCATACGAGTCAGACAAGCGGAGAGCGTTTCACCACATTCACGTTGAAAAAAACCTGTCTACCGTGACTTCATTTTTCATGAATTGCGTGCAGAGGCTTGCGACTCTTCTTAGAGATCGCAAACAGTATAATGAATATTTCATCACTGCACCCACAGCCAGGCACGCACTCTAATCCAACGCAAGAAATACGATGCATCTCTGTTCCCGCAGGCCAATAATCTACTTCTACTCCGTACTGACCACACTGAAACATCTGCAAATTGTCAGGTTTTTCCAAAGAAGGTAAAATTTGCGTTTTCTAAAGCCAAGCCAACGTTGTGGAAACTCTCAAATACATTGAAATTGATTCAGGGGAATTAACATATGTGTTATAGTGTAACTCCACCCCGACAGCTGAGCCCTACACCGTTTAGAAAAAAGCACCAAAAAGTAGTCAAGGGGGTAAAGAGTGCGTTGATGCCCGCTTACCTCGTATTAAAGAAGATTTGTTTAACCCCTGAAATGCTGATTTTTATTAATTTGGTAAAAAATAGCTCAACATCAACGTATTTTATCATAATAAGGTCAAATCATTTATTTTACTAATAAATATACACATCTAAGCTTGTACTGAATACCTACACACATAATTTAATGTTAAAAAAAATAACTGAAAAATAACTTATTAAATTGTATTTTACTGTTAAATATTTTGACAAATATTATTTTTAAGTATAAGAACAAAAATAGATATATATATATTATATTATATAAATATAATAATTGTAACATATTATTAAGAACAGCAGCAAGATGTAAATGAATGAGAATAAAATCTTCTCCAGGCGATGTTGGATGGAAGCATCTGCTGAAGTCCTAAAATAGGAACCACCAAGTAAGAGCGGGAATTTTGTCAAAATGTCAAAAGGCATATTTAACTCAAATCCACCGGAGCAAACAACATGTCATTTCTGGAGAAGAGAACGGCCCCCTCCCTCCCTCCCTCTTCTTCTTATTATTTGTGCTTCCGTTTGCCGTGAGCCGCGCTCTAATCCTGGCTGGAATGTCTCCGGCGGTGGAGTCCCGCGGCCGTGAGGGACAGAGCGGCGGGTGAAACTGAGCTCCCCCGAGGACTTGTCCCGCTTCACAGCGCCTCCAGTAGTTCTACTCCTACGGGGGGGGGAACCGGGCCTCAGTGCGGGGAACTTGGTGCTTTGCTATTTCCTCTGGAGCGCGAATGTAAAAAAACAAACATAACAACAACAATTGCACTTAAACCTTTCTTTTTATGTCTTAAACGCCGTAAATAAGCACCTTCTGAATTATTGGCAGATTATAAAAGATTATAGTTTATTTGCCTATGAAGGTTATCCTCACTAAGTAGCTTTGACCAATGTAATCTAATTAGTTCTTTTTTTCTTCTTATTTTTTTACATTTTAAATCAAAAACTGGCGGGCCTATAGTTCGGACAGAAAGCAGAAGAAAACCTAAAATAAAAACCTGACGTTGATCAAACTTCCACATGCACTAACTCCTCACACCGCCTATACGAGCCCGGAAAGAACCGCCAAAAGACCACGAAAGCGTTTCATCAGCACCAGGAGAGGCGATGACTTCCTCCTCAGTGATTCTCCCCTTAGTGGTGTTTTGGTTTTTCAAAGCGCAACAGTGAGATTAAGGACATTAAAACCTTTTGCATGCATGACCATTACTGAAAGTAGAAGAAGAAAACGGCCGCTGAGGATGTAGCCGTAGGCAGCGCTCATCACCTCTGTTTATCCGGAGGGCTTAGACCACTTTGGGGACTCCCCTTAAGTCTCACTTATCTCATTAGACCCTTAAAACTGATTAATATGAATGCCAGCAGAGGCCAGCTCAAAGCATTCTTAAGAAAGGAGGGAAGGAGGGGAAGGGAAGAGAAGGATGGGGTGCGGGGGGGGGTTGTGTCTCCGGACAATGAGCTGATGGCTTTTTAAGCCTCTCAGTGGCTCTGGGTTAATACCCCGGGCTGCAGTCACGGGATGGGCCGCGGTTCAAAGGCTGCTGCACTCGGAACCAACCCCCCCCCCCCCCCTCCCCCGCTGCTCGCTGATTTAGAGGAAGAAAATAAATAAGCAGAATAAATACCACATCTCCTCTTGAAACTCACTTGAGAAATAATGAACTGCCCGTTTAAACCAGTGTGTGTGTGTGTGTGTGTGTGTGCGTGTGTGTGTGTGTGTGTATTCATGTCCTCTAGGGTTTCAAATTTGGCTTTGTGGGATAATGTTTGGAGTAAGGCAGATGAGGGGAGAGGGTGCAGATGGGATCAATACATACTCGGTACAGGTTCACACCGGAATACCAAGCGCTGCACGTAAAACGAGTGTTGCACACGGGGGAGGGGGGGGGGGAAGGGGGGTGCACCCCCTTCCACAAAATGGAAAAACGATCAAGCGGTCCTCAGAGGAGCAGGAATTGGGTCAAGAATAGTGGCGTGCTCTGCTGTAGCAACGGGGTTTGTGTTTTTTTTTTTTTTCGTCGCTTCTTTAAAGCGGGCCGCGGAGGTCGGCTCAGGATAACCGACGCGCACATTTACTGTAGGGGAACCGACACCCCGATTCATGTGAAGGCGCACACTCAGTTCGGTGTTGTGCATTTTTCAAACGTCATTCATCGTCTGCTCGATTCCAGGATCTTCTTGGAGGTCTGATCAGATGAGGGCGTGTTTCCTAATTTTAAGGCTTGGATCCTGGGAAGTCGATCTGAAACTGAGATTTGAATGCCAAAAGTCAGTTTTTGCTGACTTTACATTTTTATTGGAGACTTGTAAGATATAGCGTTAAAAATAAATATCACCTTGCAAGACAAAGACGTATTGATTTGCAACAAAGTGAGGTAGCCACTGCTTGAGTTCTAACCGTGCACAACCATCAACATTATTCATCGCAACGAAACAAACGCACCGTTTTATGACCTTCACTTGGTATGGAGATGTACTGTTGGGGACCAAAAAAAAAGAACAGCTCATTCCTATCGCGCCAATTTGTCTCCACGGCAGATGAGGAGCGTTTTGGAAGGAGAGCCGGCATTAAGCCGCCACATTACGCACTGCGTGGACCTCTGACTGCGATACAACTCACTTTCAAGGGCACAGTGGGCAACGCGTCACAGTAGTTAAGGCCGAGATGCAACTTAGCGTCACAGCAACCGACCCCCCGAGTAAACACAGGCCTGCCTGCTTGTGTGTGTGTGTGTGCATGTGGGAGTCTTCAGTGTCCGGGGGGGGGGGGGGGGGGGGGGGGGGGGGCGAAACAAAAGCAGGGGTTCTAAACCTGAGCGGGCTTAATCCTGTCTCTGTAGAAAATAGCCCCACTGTCACTAAATCCGTTCGGCAAAGAGGACACCTCCTCGGGGTGAAGACCCGCGGCCTGTCCCTCGGAGAGCCGCCGCCAGCCAACCAATCACGGTCGAATCCAGGGGGGGGGGGGGGGGGACCGAGGGACGGCCGTCATCTTTAAAACCGTGGCAAGGACAGAGGAGGCAGTGCGGGGAGGGTGGGGGGGGGGTCTGATGAGCTGGATGGCACGGAGGGAGGCAGGTGAGAGGGGATGGAGAAGGCCAGGTACACAGTGTGTGTGTCCCCCCCCCCCCCCCCTCGCGTTGGGCGCTCGCGTTGCACTACTCCTCTCCTCCCGTTTTATTTCCATCCCAAAGCGCACTACAACTCTCCCTTTCTCGCCTTCTCCCTCGCTGCTCTCCTTTGCCCCCACCCCACTATTTTTCTCCCTCTTTCCCTCTTCCCCCCCCCACCCCCCCCCCCCCCCCCCCCCCCCCCGTTTTTTGAGCGCATGCATTGCTTTCGGGCCCGGCTGTGTGGAGTGAACAGACAGAGCAGAACAATGGCTGCCTTTCAGTCTCACGGCCTAGCGTGTTGGGTTCGGGGGGGAGGGTTGTGGGGGGGGGGGGGGGGGCATTAGCTGCTAGTAGTTTTCTCTACTGTCCATTCAAACGACGCTGATGCAGCGAGCTCATTATTGGCATGTCTGTCTCCGTACGGTAGACTGATGGCTGCTTGCCGTTGACATATTGAGGAAACGAAAGAAGAGCACCAATGGATACACGCCGCACAGGTGTGGAGGTAAGAACTTTATTCTGGGGGCATGAACGTATGGAAATAGCCCCCCCCCCCCGAGTAGAAGCGGACCACACAACCGTACAGTCCCTCTGTGTGTTTCTGGTTCTGTGTGTGAAGACGAATTACCTCATGAGTCATTTACAACTGGCCACAACCCGTCAATTAGGTCTTTATTCACATGCTGGAGATGTGTTCTCTTCAGGGATCTATTCTCCACGCTGCTGCCCAGCTAGAAAAACATCCAGTCGCTCCACCGGAGACCCCCGAGTTAAATGAGGAGAAAAAACGGCAGTGAAAGGTCCGAAGTCAGCCTGCCGTGAAAGGAATTATCTGTGGAAAATGTGTCTGGCAAAAAAAAAAAAAACGAGTGGACGGTCTCAATTGTTTCTGTCACATTTTCCAGCCGAATCGTGACCGGTGACAGCGAGAGAAAAGTATTTTTTTGGAACCCATCGGACGTTTTTTTTTGGCCTCGGCCAAGCTGATCCTGTAAACATAACACGCCGATGACAGTAAATGAGTTCAACGAAGCCAAAATCAACCAAAGCAGAAAGAACGGGGTTCAAATCGTAGCAACTGCATGTCGCTATCACTCCCGACTGCACCCTGGAAGTGCTCAGAGGGCACAAGAGGGTATCAGAGCTCCCTCAGTAGCGCCTCTTTCTGGTCAGGGGTGATAGATCGACCAAGCGTTACTACAGTAACAGCTGCTTTCTGAGCAGCCTCCATCTTACAGAGGAGCTGAAGAAGGACGCGGTGGCGCCATTTTCAGCCACGAAACGAGCACTTATCGTGCACAATAGGGAGATTCATGGAGGGACCCGTTTTGACCCAGATTGACAAGATGCGTATCCATGTGTCCTCCCCCCCCCCCCTGGTCTGTGACAGGTAATGGACCTGCAGCAGGCCTCTGACCTGTTAAAACACAATTGTGAGGTCTTAAAATGAAGGAAATACAAGCCTTGGAGATATGGGAGTGGAAAAAAAAAAAAAAAAACCTCACAGCAGAATCAGATCATTTCTCCGTTTGTGTCACTCCAAACGTACACACGGTTAATAAAACATGTACGGGGAGACGGGTCTTTACCCACAGCTGCACTGGGGTGGCACAAAGTGACTTTAGGGAAAATAAAGAATGTCAAGACGGGGGTTGGGGGGGGGGGACTTTCCACAACTTTGACATCTTGAGTGAAACTGAGACGGCGAGAGCCGCGAAAGAGATAAAAAAAATAAAAATGGGCTGTCGAATAAACAAACACGTGCATCTGAGCATTTATCGGCGAGCAGCAAGCGACCATCGTTATTTTCTCAGAGTTTGGGCTGCACAGGGCTTTTTTCCCCTCGTCAAAGCCAGGGGGGTGAACGAGGGCTAAAAGACAGATCGCCCAGCTGATAGCAGAGTTTCAAGCACTCCGGCTGACCTTGTGAGTGATTACTTTGAAAACAAAAACCTTGGACATTAAAAAAAAAAAAAAAAAAAACGGGTTCCCCGGGCAAGCGAGGGAAACATGTCCTACGGAAAGGGAAGCCGCCACGCAACACGGTGCGCTTCCTGCCGACAGAAGAAGAGGCTGCCCTTTGGTGGATAAACAAACATTTCACCGTGGCGCTGGTGTTTGTAAGCCTCTTAGCACCGATTCAACACCATTGACCTTGGTCAGGCAAGAAGTAATATTTATCTAATCATTAACAAACGCAGGTTTTCTGAGGCAATGTTTGGATGAATAAATCACAGAGAGCAAGGTCAAAAATATCGATGGTTCAAAACAATGTGCAAGGCATTTTTTTTTACAGTATTTATTTAATTACAAAAACAAACTAACAACCAACTTTTATTGAAGGACAAAACCTTGTAATTTAAAAAAATAGTATGCAAATTATTACTATAAATTATAATACCATTTAAATATATATATATATATATATATATATATATATATATATATAAATAAAAGTATTATATAAGTATATATAATATTATATTTATTGTAGTATAAATATACCAGAAACTGAAGATTTATTCCCACTTCTCGGCTGCCGTTACCTAAAATTACCATATCTAAGACATCCTGACCACCGGTCACCCCCGGCGACGGGGCTGCTTCTGTCCGCCACATAGTACCTCCACAAGGGTCACGACCAGCAGTCCTCCCCCTCTCCCACCGCCGCACAACAGCTGCTCCGCCAAGCACATTGACTAAGCATTGACTACTGCCTGCTGGGCTCATTCTCTAGTTAATAGAGGGAGAAAAAAAGCTAATTTAAATGGAAAGTGCATTTACAGGTCTGGTGAGAAAACACAGAGAGCCATTTAAACCTAATAGAAGTATTACATCACACGACAGCATCATTACAGTGAGCTGTTTATTGCCCGTACGGTCCCGTATTTGATTTTAACTTCCACATCCTGTGCCTCGCTGTGGTTGCGTCCCCTTTTCACCCCCTGTTCCCGCGGCCCGGGTCCGGGGCCTTGTGCTCGCCGACGCCACAGGCGTAACAGAATGGCCGAGCATGGGGTCATTAACGCAAACTAATCAGCCCTCAGACAGAGCGACGGAGGGAGAGAACCAGGGGCGGGGGGGGGGGGAGTAAAGCACGGCACCTCCTGAGAGCCTGTAGAAATGATAAGGGAGGGGGGTGCGGGGAGAGACTAGCATGGGGTCAAAAAACGACACGCGCTTTGCGTACATTTGATCTGAAATAGGAATTTTAAAAAAAAGAGAACGTTGCTGTATGTGTCTGTCAAAGACGGATGGGTGTGAGGGAGAACATTCCACCCTGGCGCGTTGTGAGCGCACAGTCAGCGCCTGCACACGCGTTTAATCACGTCCAACTGGCCCGTGACAGGTAACGAGGAGTCAAAGGGAGAAATATGCAATTATTCTGGTATCTATGAGTCTGAAGGAGAGGAAACGAGCCCCATATGTCCTCATTGCTCATTTGGTACGTTGCATTCACACACACACACACACACACACACACACACACACGTTTAAATGCAAACGAATGCACAGACCAAGACGAGCCAGACATACAGACTAATGTGCGCAGAGCTCCCGTTCTCGGAGAATGGAATAAATACCGCACACAAACACAAGGGCCAGAAAAAAAAAATACATCCCATGCTCGTTGAGCTACAAATTAGGCGGCAAAATACAAAATCACCTTCAGCCGTTGTGCGTCAGACAGCTAATGACACCCTCCACTTCAAGGAGAGAGTTGTAGTCACTGCTTTGCCATTCACTGGCCAACTTTCCGCCTCGTTATTCCTCGCCATATGTGTGTGACCTCTCCCTGAGCTCCTCTCAAAGTGCGCCTGACCTCTGCGCGTCTTTCTCCACCATCAACCGCGCGGGGACTCCCGAAATATCTAATTGTATTCATTCATTTTCTGTGCCCCGGCAAGGCAGAGGCAGGCGGAGATAGGGAGGGAGGGAGGCGAGGGAGGCGAGGGAGAAAAAGACCGGGAGAGGCAGAGGGGCCGAGAGGCAACGCGGGAGAAAGTCGAGGAGGAATATGGGGTAAGATGAAAGAGCATGAGGGGGGGGGGGGGGAGAGGGAGGAAAGGGTCGTCTCCTCAGCATTGCGGCTGAGACACCATTAGAGCCACTGGCTGTCCCCCTAATTATAATAAAAACTCACAAGCAAAGGCAGTCAGAGGGCAGCATGAAAATGTCCACGGATTCATATCAAGCCGAAGGAAGGACGGATGAAACTTGAATATTTCCTGCGCTTCACTCAACCGTCAAAATAACTTTTCTGATGGGGTGAGCAAAAGAGCAGGTAAAATTGAATGGAAATACAAATAAAAATCAAAAGTTTCATTCTGGATTCGACGAACAACTGACGCCTGCAAGACGTTACGGAAACCCCCTCAGCCCCCGAAACGCCGATCGGCCCAACAACACAAACGCACAGCATTACGTGCAAAGTCCGACACACTGAACCAATAAACACCAAACTAGCATAGGGTTTTTTTTTTTTTTTTTTTTTTTTACTTCCGACCGCTGGAAAACCAAATGTAGGAAATACCAACCTGCAGAAGAACATTTTGCAGAATAGAGGTTCCATTTCAGTCACAAAAAGTTGTTATCTGAGATTCCAAATTCAATACGGCTGCAGTAATGTTTTGTCTACCATCGAGTCGAAGCCACAGCGGGGGGGGGGGCCTTTTTAGTTGCTTTTGTCTACATCTAGTTCAAACTTTACCAAATGATTTTTTTTTTACAAAAAAAGCGCTATTCTGCATGAATTGTTGGAAACAGGAGTGACGGGAGTTTTTCCGTAAAGCAGCTTTTGGCAAATATTTCTATAAAATCGGTTGCCATTTCTGTCTGAACGTTTTCAGCGTTTTGTTTTCACGCTGATGCAAGACGTGCCACTTGGGCCCAACGACATCCGAACAAAACACCCATTTTTGAAAAAAGACAAACTCAAACTGCCCGCTTTATTGAGACGGATCACTTTGCCGTTGGAGCAATTTTCGAGTCTGAAGCCCGTTTGAAGTTTCCAAAAAACGAATGGGCAACAAAGGGCTTTTTATTCTGGTGGTAAAAAGGAGCAACAAGAAACAACGCCAAGAGGGCCCAAACATCTTTAAAGTCACCTTCTATCCTCATTGTGACTCATTCCCTTGTTGTCGGGTTTGAACGCGTTGCCCCCCTCGTGAAGTCAAACCTAACACTGGCCGGGGGGGGGGGGGGGCGCCGCGTGCGTTGTTCGCAGGGGAGACGGTTTTTCTGTGTGACGCCACGCCAGCTTTCCGCCGTCACCCCCCGAAAGGTGACTGGATGCGCGTTACGCGAGTCGTCAATGAGACGAGCCTTCCAGGCCTCCGTCTCTCCCCCCCCCCCCCCCCCCCTGCTGTCGTGTGTCACCTTTCTGCCTCCCTGCCTCGGGCCGCAGGGGGTGAGAGTCAAACTAATTCTATTTAGAGTAAGTGGAACGGAGTGACTGGTGTTACGCGGCGTCGCAGGCTGTCCAAAGAACAGATTTTCTTTTTTCGTGTGTGGGGGGGGGGGGGGGCGAGTCGGGCTCAGGAAGCTACCTATTTCTCACACGTGACTATGGACGCACAGGAGAGCTGAAGACACAACATGGCTCTCAGAGTCTTGCTTTCTCCCCCCTCTCTCTCTCTCGGTCGTAGTGTGTCAGATCCGAGATTAACAGATTTACTTAAATTCCCCCCCGTCACTAAAACTGAGAAAGCTTGTCAGCACATCTGGAAGATATCAAGTTAACCCAACGAGCCGGTCAAGTGAAAACATTTTCTCTTGACGAAAGTACAAAATTTAAAATACAGTCTAAGAAAAGTCTATCAACAGCAGGGATCTAGATTCAATTCAAAAATTGTGTTTGTGTCCATGGTGGAAAAGTGGTCCATAAATAAACAGCCGGGGCGAGTCGGAGTAAAGACCAAGACCACAACAGTCACGCTGGACTGGCGGGAGGGGGGTATCAGGCCGAGGATCCGGCCCCGGCTTCGGGGCAGAGGGCCGTTTGTACCCCTGACCGCTAATTGCACCAAGCAATAAATCATGTTTTGCCCCAAAACTTCAAACTGAATATAAATAGTTGCGCAACATATCCAGCTTAGGTCTATTAACGGCTCGGCGCGCACTCGGGAGGCTAAGCGGCGGATTTTATTCAACAAACACTAAGTGCCGTTGGCAGTTGAGTGAAAGATCTCTGTAAACTCCGGCAGCAGTGTTTAGACTTAATAAAGCCGGGGGACAAGGCCGTACAGTCTGACTCCACCGGGGGACTTTGAGTGGAAAACGCCGTCTCGACAAAAAAAAAAAAAAAACATGCACACTGAACACTGACTTGCAGCCAGTCCGAGCTGAGACGCTGTTCGACTAGAGCAGAATCTGAGGGAAGTTTCCAAATTTAAACTCTTCTGAGGTTCCCTCGCACGGGCTCATCTGAGGGAAACGGCACATCAATTGCTCGCTTCACTACGGGTGCCGGGTCTAATTTGGTTTTCCGTCCTTTTAATATCAAGGTAAAAGTGGAAAGCACATTTAATGATGTTTAAATGAACTGTTTGAGTATTATTATATTCAGACTGTGGGCTCGCTGGGTGATATGCAAAACATACGATAAAGGAAAAGACCTTTGGAAGTTTCATTTGGGGCAACTTTGTCTATTTTAGAATGAGAAAGCTGCACATGGTGAAGGTTTTAGGGGTTGGAAACTTCATGGTTTCCCATCGAAAAATAGTTTCATGATCCAGAAATAGTTTTTGCAGTATTTATTATATATGTTTAAAAAATATATAATTTAATCTACGAAATATCTATTCTTTTCAAAAAAGTAATGGAATATATATATATAGATTTTTATAGATTTTTTATTATTATTATGTGAGTATGGCATGTAACAATCCAACATTATCATGCTGCACACAAAATAATTGGATAATGTCTACTTATAAACTTAAACTTACAATGAAAACAATTTGGATGAAGGAAACGTTCGTGACAGAAGAAAGTGACCCAAAAAGTAACAACGTTGCTCCACGCTAAAGCCCACTCAAGGACGAGTTGGTCGTTTTCTGTCATTCTTCCGCCTCAGTGACTTTATTATATTTAAGAAGCATTCCTTTCTGTTCTTATAAGTGCGCTGAGACTGCTGCGTTCCCGTAAACCGCATAAAGATACGTGTAGTGAATTTAGGGAGCTTTCTTAATATTGCTTATATGAGATCAATATTAATATTCTTCATTTAGTGTTGTTAGTTAGGGACAAAGCCACACAGTTAAGACCCTCAACACAATATACCGCATCCAAACGCGGTCCCCTCTCACGCTGCACAGGTCCGACGCGTTTGGCCCACTGAGTGAAGTCCGCCTCGGGTCGGTCGCCGAGTGGCAACGTTGGACGGACCTGAGACTGCTGCTGATGGGTCCAGGTGGGTGGGTGGTGTGGATAAATGGCTCGAGAAACCTCCCTAAGGAAAAGCTCTGAAGCAGCTCGAATAAGTCACAACGGACCGGGCAGCGGGTGCAAACGCCAGCCGAACGAATGTTGTGCCCGAGGCGTATTATTACGCACGGGGTCTAAAAGGTTCCCCGATGGACGCGCTGATAATGAGCAGCCACTGGGAAACAATAATTAAGACACGGGTGGCGTTTTTTCCCCCCCTCGGTTCCAGCGTGTACCTATAAAGCTAACTGGCATTATGCCCTTACTGCGGAAAACAAACACCGATGTGCTCCAGCCAGACCCACGAGCCCCCCGCGGTTCATGCAGATGCGTGGCCGACCGTCCACGGTACCAAAAAAAAAATGAATAAATTAAAAAAGAAATAAAAATATAGAATTAAATGAGAAAAACACCCGGTTTGAGGCCACTTACTTGGCGTTGGTCCGGTTCCAGAAGACGGCGTAGCGGTCGGCCACCACTTTGGAACTGGGCTCCTGGCTAAATGCACACATCAATAGCACCAGGCACAGGAAGATGACCATTTCCATTTGCAGCATCACTACAGCGAAACTTCGGCACGTATTCCTCTTCAGCGTCGCGTCGGTCGGTCGGTCGGGTCGGACGGAGGCGCTTCAACCGGGACAGGTGATGCGCGTCTCATTCACTCGCGCGGCCGCTGGCGCTGTTTTTGTCAAAGGCGAAACAAATGAGCCGAAAGATAGCGAGGCGCGCGACGTGGAAAGACGGAGAGGGAAAAGGGGACGTGACCGATCGAGTGCGGCGGGGGGGGACACTTGAGAAGACACTTGTTCGGTTTGACCGGGATTTAAAGTTGCGATGAAGGAAAAAAAACAACAAAAAAACGAAACGACGCGTCACCGTGTCGTCTCTCTGGTGCGGGTCGATTGTCCGGATGAATCACAGGCTCTCTTTCTCTTTTTTTTTAATGTCACGCAGGGTGTCAGTTGTGAGAAGACGTGTCTCTCATCTAACTCACACAACAAATGCGCAGCACAACAGGCGCTGCCTTGTGGCGGCGGCGGCTCGGTCGGATGCGGGGCGCTGCTGGACGCAGCCTGTGTCAGGACTAATGACAACTGCCGAACACTTCTTCTTACTCCACAGCCAAAGAGCAGAGGGGGGGGGCAGTCAGTCCACAGTGTGATGGATAAAAGAGAGAGAGTGAGGGGGGGGGGCGCTCAATGTGTCCAACGACGCCGTGTGGCGCACGTCAGATGGCCATGTTCTCCGTGCAACTTTTCAGAGCCACACAGTGGGGTCGGTCGGCGTGTCGCGGCAGACGGGCGGGGGGACGTCGGGCTGTGTCTCGCGCCTTCGGCCCTTGAACGAAAGAGGAGAGTTATCCTTTTCTCGGGGATGCACCGGAGGTGTCGCGGCCGAGGTGGGGAGGAGTCCTTCTCGGGGTCGGTGGGAGAGCGGACACGTTGTGTTTTCTCATGCGCTTCTCGCCGCGGAGACGCTCGTGGATGTCCGCATCCCAAACCGAAGTCCTCATACACAAGTCATCGTGCGACGTGCGGGGTTTGGGGGGGTTTTTTGAAGAAAGAAAAAAAAAAGACGAGTAATGTCGCGTTTTCCCGCATGCGCGTGCTGTGTAGTTCTTCCTTGTTCTTGTGTTTGGTTTTTTTTTTTTTTTTTTTTTAAGACGCCGGGACACGCAGGAAGGTGCGGGCTGAGACGGGCACGCTGGCAGCTCCAGACTCCGAATGAGGCAGTGGGTTTGGTCACCGCCGAGCGGGGGACGTTCCCATTGGTTTGAAATCATTTCAGTGGGCGTCACTCGAACAAAAGCAAGCCCTCGCCCCCCGCCCCCCACGCCCAAAACCGAGCTAATTCAATTACCGAGAGATGTGGAGCTGGACGCGGACGGGGGCGAGGAGGTGCACCGGACAGGGACCGCAGATCCGAGCGATTAGTGCGCATGGCGCAATTTAATTACACGCAAACGAACGCAGCGAAGCGCACAGGAACACGGACTCCAATTACTCTCTCTGTTCAAATGAACTCAATTCAGTTTCGCTTTTTTTATGCTTTTGGCTAAAATAGTACAATACGGACTTATAAATAATCACTAAATTAGTGCATTCCGGTTTTTCCGGCGATTTTAATGATGCCGATTATTTTTCTCCCCCAATATCTCCCTACTTCAAAAAAAAATTGTTTTGCTCAAATATAAACTCCAATTGTAGGAAAACCGACTGCAAAATAGCTGCATCCAGTCCTCCCTCCAACCGAGAGAGGACGGCCGTGCTTGAGCTCCGCGTAAAGATGTGACGTCCAGCCTGTTGCGTGGAGCCGACTCGCGGGGTTCAGGAGCCCGGACGCCCCGCAGCGGCGAGCGGGCGGGATGGCTGATTGAAATCGGGGACAAATCCAAGTTCGCCGGGGAAAACTGCGTCTGTTGTCGCCTGAAATCAGACAGATACACAATGGGATGCTTTGTTACCTTTAAGAAAAAGAGCTGCGGGCCGACAGTCAGGTGGGAAATCCTTCATGGTAATAACTGTAAGGTAAATTCATGCTGATATGATGTGCGGAAAGCTTGGGGAGACTTTACAGTGGCAGGCTTGTTAAACATCGAGTCAATATTTCTGCACATTCACACAGAAATACACTCTTGTCTGTGTGTCTTCCTGTTTGTGTGTCTGTCTGCATGTGTGTCTGTTTGTATGTGTGTGTGTGTGTGTGTGTGTGTGTGTGCGTGTATGTTTGTGTGTGCGCAACAGGTGCTGTTGAATGTTTTCGGGAGGAGAGAGAAAAAGCAGAGGGGAGACAGAACGAGGGAGGATGAGGGGAGAGGGCAGCTAATATTTTAAGATAATCCTCTTGACCTCTTCCCCACAGACTTTCGGAAACTCAGGGCCATTCACTTACATCTACCAACACACACTGGCTATACACGTGCGCACACACACACACACACACACGTGCGCGCGCACACACACACACACACACACACACACACAGTGCAACCACATGAACACCACAAAAACACAGACAAATATCATCACGTACTCAAAACAAATTCATGCTTGATTTTGCACACACACACACACACACACACACACACACACACACACACACCAGGGGGAACGGGTGGGGAGGTCAGCTTGGAGGTCAGTGAACATGCTGTTTTCACACCCACTTTTACAGCCGTGACTGCATTCCTCTCCTGCTGCGTCCCATCTCTCTCTCTCTCTTTATCTCTCTCTCCCTCTCTGACACACACACACACACACACACACACACACACACACACACACACTGACTCACATATAAAACTCGCTTGAGAACAGGCATATATGACTGAATAGAGTGCACAGCGTAAACCCCCAGCTGCTTTCGTTTTCTAAAGCATGGAAACAGAGCTTTCCCTCCCCATCCCCTCCTCTTAACCCGCTGTCACTGGCATAGCGGGCCGCGTTGATTACTTCTCATGCAGGCTTATTTTCTCTCTCACCCCCGTCAACATGTGCCAGCAAAGTGCTGCAAACTTTCCTTTTAAAGTGTAATATTGTATTATTTTTCTTTTCTCTATTTGACCAGTGTGGAGATGATGTGTTTTTTCCCGGTGGGATGAAAATGAGACGGACAAACGCCACATGCATCTTTTTTTTATCTTCTCTTACAGCAATTGTGAAAATTCACGTTTTGCACAAAAATATTCTTTTACTTTTACCGGTGACCGAGCTTTGGCTTTCCCTTCAAAAAAAAAATAGCATCTAACTTTGATCGTATCGTTCGATTACATTCTAATCGTGCCTCTAGTAATGCCCTTTTGATGCAGGCTAACTGCCTTCATCAGGAGCTTCAATATGATGTATCGAAGTCATTCCAGCCACAATGACAAGTGTCTGGCGTCAAGCCCGAGGTTCTCCTCCTCTCACACGCTGTAATCCGTATGCTCCCAGAGCCAGGGTCACAGCAGGGTGAGGTGGGAAGGCTGGTGAATGACTGACTGACTGACTAGCTGGCTGGGTGGTGCTGTGGGTTTTTGTAAATGTTATTGTTCTTTTGCCAACAGCACAATTAGAGACAGCGTCGTAACACCGACTCATTAAAAAGATGTGAAAATCTGGGCTCGGCGTGTCTAGTGTCAACATGGCAGGTCAGGCATGCCAACAGGCAATTACAGACATGAAAAGCAAAAAGGATCCTTTGAACCAGTTCTCTTGCAAATATCTGTCAATTAGAGGTGTGTGACAGCGGCAAAACATGCCACACTACTTGCCAAAGCATTAATTAAAACTAATCGAATAGCCTTCCCTCAAAGCAGATCCATTGAATCCTTTTGGATTTGGACTTCACTAATGAGTCAATAAGATGTCCTTACATTAAAGGAGATATAAACTAAATCATTGAGTGGATGCAGACAAAGTGGCACTGCACAGGTATAATGGCTATCCTTTAATACAATAATAAAACATTAAAAGGAAGCATTAAAACTGCTCTTAGGAAACCTTTAAAATCCTCCTCGCTCATCATCAAAGTTCTATAAAGTATCCCTCAATTTCACAACACATTACTGCGGAATGTACAGTATGACGTGGTACAGCACCCCTCTGTTATGTCTGATAACTGAGACACGAAGCAGCATTAGGATGCATCCATCGACGATGAGAAGTGGACATAGTCACCACGTCTCCCGTTTGTTTGTGGACTGCACATCTTGAAGTCCCAAGATTGTCACATTGGCCGTTGCCATCTTGTTTATGTTTTTTTTTTTTAACTAGAAGTAACAAAAGTGTGTCGAGCTCGATGAAAGCAAACGGCTGTTTTGCCAAGTGAAGTCAATGTGAAAGTGTCACAAAACGTTGTCTCTATTGACCCGTGAGGACGACTCCTGTGGTTACATACAGAATCCCATTGTGTGGAACTATATGGGAAAATAACCCTACCCCTCGATAGATGTAATAACATGACCACATGACCTCATGGTGTCAATCTCTAGTCTCAAGTAGGTTCATTTTCTCATACACTCCTATACAATCTGACATCTCCTCGCCCCCTGATGGTCATGGACCAAATGTCATTGATATACAACTCACGCATCCATGAATATGATTCTCTCTCAGGTCAATGGCATAGTTGTCAGTCAGAATGACAGAAAGCACTGTGCATTCTTTGTGCCTCATGCACGCTCTCATGTGCTTCAAACGCAGGTACGCAGATCTTGCTGCGTACCCTACGAGAAGAAAACACGTTTCCGCCTCTTGAGAGCACCGAGGTGAAATTTGAGAGGATTATAATACTTGTTTTGCCTTAACGCAAAAAGGCTCAAAAAGTAGTTGGAAAAATAACACTTGGTGGCACCTGAGAAAATTCCTAATCGGGTCAGTCAGGATCTAAATGCAAGTGTGGCATTCCAAACCTTAGTGTCTAGCGTCTCTTTATTCATACGCTTGACAAAAACCTTTCTCATTACATCAGAGCTCATTGAGAACATTACCTTCCTTCTCGGTGCCGCTCACTCACTTCCTCTTAATTCTCCGCTGTCTCCCTCCTTCGAATGCATATTAGATTAAAGATTTTATTGTCACACTCAATGCACTTAGAGCGTTGGCAAACTAAATCACAGGGAGACAGCATGTCATAGAAGAGACACCTTGGGTTTACTAAGTCATGACGAGCCAGCACAAATCGATGAGAGGGACTAATCGGATGTATCTGCTGGGACGGGCCCTGCCCTGAATCCAAATGATGGTCAACAGATGGGGACCGAGGTTGCCATTTGTACACCACGAGTGCAGTGGATACAGCAATGTAAGGACAAGGGCTTCCCATTGAATGAGGAATCGGGCTTTTCAAAACGAGACAGCCAAGGTCCTTCTATTCACAGAGAGAAGGCAGGAACCTACAGTGCTGATGGCTTCCCTGCATAAGAGACAAAGAGAGGGAGAGATGAAGGGAGCGTTTTGTGTGTGTGTGTGTGTGAACGCTTACGCCGTACTCACAAGGACAAAATACGCTGTCAATCCTCAAACTACTTAAAGGACTCCTAACCCGTGTGACTGTAAAGTCAATTAAAAAAATATGAGAATTCATAAGCTTTGGTTGCCCCAATAAAAATCTGGATAAAGTTCGGGAAAGGCCTTCGTCGTGGTTTTAAACTCCATGAGCAAGTATAGCATAGAGCTTGTCAATCATATTTCATCATGATCAATATGTATTGTGTTTATTGCTACTGCCATGCTTTTGAGAGAAGTCTGCGTGAGAACATGGCCGAGACTCCCTCAGCATATCTTTACATATGTATACATTCATAAATGGTTGCAGACTTTCAGTAACATTATGGGATTTTGGTTAGGATAATTATACCATTGATATTTACATTATGTATTAGCAAAAGACTAAGGAGGATAAAGACCTTATCCTTTCCTTTATTTCATATTCATTTACTCTGAATTGGTAGAATAAATAGATTTTCTTACAATTGATTCTTATTCTTCAAGGTTTTTGTTTCTAGGGTTAAAGCACCGACTGCTCCTACAAGGCAGGATGCAAACCGTGCTCACTGGTTTCATAAACCTCTTTCATGAATGTATTCGTTTATGGCAACAAAAGCAGCATATAGTGTGTGTGTGTGTGTGTGTGTGTGTGTGTGTGTGTGTGTGTGTGTGTTGTATCGTCATGCAGACTGTCCCTACACACAGAGGTCAGACGCTCTGTTGCTACCCCTGATGAAGGCTCCAATTAGTATATCTGTTATTGTTGGATATATATGTGGTTAGAATTACAATACGGGAGGTAGATGGCATAAATAAATAATAATAATAATAATAATAATGATTATAATAATGGAAAAAAGAAATTGGGATATATGCTTTTATATTCTTCCAAAGAGTATAAAATTAGATATGAGGCAATTTACCAGCAGCTGGTTAGCTTGGGAACATTGAAAACAAGATTGAAAACAGCAAGGCTGGCTCAGTCCAAAGGAAACACAAATCACCTACCAGCACCTCTTAGGCTCAGATATTGACACATCATTTTATTTCTTTTATTTAAAAAGCAAAGAAAAAAGGAGATATAGTATGTGCCACGGTGTTTCTTGACTGGAAGGGCTAGAACTAAACTTTCCACCAGTCTCCCGCCTTTGTGTTAAACTAAGTTAACCAGCTGTAGGGATATTTACTGTGCAGACAAACAGTATTTATAAAAGTGAAATGAAATAAATGTTTATTTCCCAAAATGTGAAACTATTTCGGCAATTAATTTCCCTCTCTCTATTTCCCAAATCGGACTCAATCAATCATGTGAATCTTATCTTTCATCGAAAAGAAAATATCCCAAAAAGTAGTTTCACTTTCTTGGATGAATGGGAATGTCCACACTTGGCATGTTTCTCCACAGGTGTGGTGCACAGCCTCAGCTGATAAAGGATCAATAAGAGCATCCTTTATTTTTCAGCTGTTATCAGCCAACGCTGGTGTGAAAATGTCGTTTTACGACCTGCACACAGATTTTCTGCAGCCCACAGGAACAGCAACAGTAATATTTTGCCTTCCCCCCCCCCCCGTTCTGTCCACAGTTAAATGAACAAAGACTGGCGCTCTCTCAAACACACACACACACACACACACACACACACACACACACACACATAGACCAAAACCACAAACTGCCCTAGCCCCAGTAGTACACATGTTTATTTGGCCTGCAACAAAGTGGTTTGTTTCTTAATGTCTTTGTTTGATGCATTATGTCGCAGCGCGCACGACTTCCGCTCCTGCTGTGTGTGTCCCCGACGTCACTGAG
The DNA here is from genome assembly GCF_949316345.1 of Pungitius pungitius. Lineage (NCBI taxonomy): Eukaryota > Metazoa > Chordata > Actinopteri > Perciformes > Gasterosteidae > Pungitius > Pungitius pungitius. The sequence goes on from NC_084904.1 coordinate 2,942,143, forward strand.
AAACAAAAGTGTTCACTTTGTGCATGTACACACGCGTGCAGCATACTCACTACGTACACTTGTGTGAGTCTTTGTGTGTCTCTTTACAATTGATTGGTTCTATTACCTACAACTGTATTGAGTACGTTTCTTCTTGTTTTAAACCAAACTCTTTCCATCTATTACCCTTAAGTGTATTGCTTCCAATGGGCAAATGCAGGGTTAATGACTAAGAGTGTATTGCAAGGTGGCATTTTATCCTCCGATCTAATTCAGAGAAGTCTAACTTATCCTCATTACAGAGACCTGTAGAGGAGCAAATGACAAATCACAGTATGGGATAATAAAGGTGACACTCTGAAAATCCCTTGGCTTGGATCCATCTCATCATTATGAAAGCATTATGAATGGATGTAATAAAAGTGAATTAAGACAGGACACCGCTGATATAGATATTATGAGCACATTGTCCCTTCCCTAATGTGAATGGTGCTTCAGCGGGCTGCTGCAATAAGGGCCTCAATTTGGAGAGGCTATCCTCAACTCTGAATAATACTCTAATACAATCACAAACGAAAAAGCTGGGAGGAGAGAGGATGGGCAACTATCAAGTTGTCTTTTGTACTCTCGCTGCTCTTTCATTATGCCGATGAATGTAGAAAATCCTTTGATATTCCTGACCACAGTGTGCAACGCAGCAGTCATTGGGCTGCACGGGGGCCTCTCGTCTCTCTTTGAGGTCCCAGGGAGAAATTGATGCTTCGCTGTCCCTTTATGACTCTTCTGTCCAAAGGAAATGTAGATGCATGTGCTCAGGACAAAGCTAATGGCCAGTCTCGCTCGAAGCAAAGCAGCAGACTAATAGCGCCGTGTGGCAGTTCGAGTCAAAGAACATTCGTCACGTCACATCGATGACGGTTGATTTTCTTCCCAAACTGTACTGTCTCTGCGTCTCTCTCTCTCTCATCCTCTGGCGGGCGTTGCTCTGTGGAAAGGGCACCATCGAGGAGCTCAGCTATACATCACTGATGAGGCAACAATAGAATTAGTACATGCCTAGCCTGCTAATTCTCTCTGCCATTATGGAAAGTTTTCTAACCAGGACATTCACAATAACGCACATGAAAGGATAAGCTGAGATCCCAGCTTGCACGAGGGCTTATGACGCTGATCAAATTAAGATCATTTTCTCCCAACAGGAATACCTGATAATGAGAAATACCAGTGCCATACAGACAGGCTATTGACAAAGAGATTTGCCCTGCGGTATTTAGGAGGTGGTAATTTGCAGAAATGTTTCCAGCTACGAGCCATCAATTTTCACGCAAAGTGCTCTTTTTCTTTACAGAGGTGTTATTACAAACATCAAACTTGCACAAAATATTGTTGTTTTATCTGTGCCTATTAGGGAATTTTGGCCCGATTGTGTCAGTCATGCGTTCTTAAACCTCCGTATAAATGTGAGAATGCCACCATGCCGACGCCACTGCAATCCTCCCTCATGTCCCTCAGGGACAGAGATTTGTACTTTTTAATTTAAAAAAAAAAAAGAAAGAAAGGTATGAAGAACTCATGAAAGCTCAGGGCAAAACTTGCGTCTGATTTCCACCAACGCAATCGGAACGCCGCTTCCTGTCTGAATGCTTGTTCACACCTACGAGAGGCACGAAAATACTGCTCCTGGAAATGATGGGGCTGAAATCATGTGTTCTTCTTAAAAGGGATATGTTCAGTTCTTTCACTTCTGAAAGGAAAAGTGAGAAACCGCACAGGGTTTCGGAATGACGGAGGTACAGCAGAGTGACTCTAAGCAGCTCACACACTTCACGCTACGCACACAAACGGCTTTCTGCTGCGTTGGGAGGTCATCAGTTTTCTCTTCAGCACGTCATGAATTATGATGTCATCCTTCTGCGCCCCGTTCCGATGACACGATCCAGGGTGACGCCGGGTCAATCCGCTTTCCCCCCAAGTGTAACATCTATCACAACGACTTCCAGAACGTCCCGGTGCAGTCCGAGGCGGGGCGGCGTCGGGACTGACTCGCCACCTCGCTGAACACAAGGATCGGGAGAAAAAACACCGCCCTTTTGATTTAATCACGAGCTTTGACCTCACATTACTGCAGCATGACGCTTACATTAGGCCGATTAATACATGTTGAACAAGCAGCTTTTATTGTGCTCGAGCAGGGCATCTCACGCAGTCTTTTGAAAATGTAAAAAAACAACATACAATCTTACAGTGTTGTTGATACAACCACAAACAATTGTGTATATGACTCCTTAAAGGAGAAGTAGCCAAGAGCCCAGTGGCATACATCTACCTACATCTACCCTATAAAAAACCTAAAAGGCATATTTAAAGCAAAACTGCATCTTGCATGGCTCGATAGTGGGTTAAATGGGATCATATGCTCATTTCAATTCATAAATCAAGCCAGTCTTAAAATGTTGCACGAGAGCCACTATCAAAGGGGAGTAAGGCGCACACGACATCATTCACGAAATCAAACCATTGCTGTGTGATGAGTATCAGGGTTACACGTCCACCCAGCGGACTCTCACACCTGCTCTGCCAGCGGCCCTCTGAACCGACATGTTTGACTAATACCAACTTGTCAGCACTATGTATCCCTGCAGCTCAGGATATTGGAGCAATTACCTTGGTGCAGCACCCCTCGGAGAACCGGGGTCGTTGAGAGCCCAATTCATCTGTAGGACCCAGTCAAACAGAGCTAGGAGCGCTAACGCTGACTTGTTGGGGAACAAGGAGCCCGTCATAATTAGCAGTGACATTTGCTGACAGAGAGGCCAAGCAGGCCTGGCCTCCACTGAGATGTTTTAACATAGAGAAAGAGAGGGAGGGAGAGAGAGAGAGAGAGATCTGTCAGATAGAGACGTGTCGCTCAAATTCATGCGGCTGCCTGAGGGGCCATTGTGCCAATCAGCAACTTCTTCCAACCAAATCATTTGCATCATAAACCGTCTCTCGTAATAGATGATGATGTGAATTCATTTGTTGTCCAACGCTTGAATGAAAGGGGACCGCAAAACATAGTTACTGAAATAGGTGTTGATTGTCTAATACGTCGTACACACAAACACAAACAAATAGAGATTTATATTTACTGTCGTCCTTGTTCCTTCAACAGCTAGAGGCAAATATTTGGGTTTCTCCCAATCCCAGAAACGGTCATAAACAATTGCGGATGATTGTCGAGCCACAGTGCAACGGTAACTTGTTTTGGATCTTAGCCTGTATCCCCTGCCTCATCAAACAGTACCATCTCCACGGGGCGCACCACGTCACTGGTGTCGGACTGGTGTGATTCTCATGGTGTGATTCTCAGCATGTGACCGGTTCTCACCACCGGAAACACCAGGGAGCGGGCAATGAGGACGGAAGGTTGCCAAAGGCAACAAGAGCAGGAGAAGAAATGTAGAGAGTGTTCACTGCAAAGTGCATGCATGTGGAGAATAACATGAACATCCAGAAGGACACATCTGGTGTCCATCTGAGACGGGGTTTTTTTTCTAATGTCAGGGGGCCACAGGATATTTAAAAAGCTAATGTCTTGGACATGTCTGGGACATGGGCTCATTAAATAATATCCATTACTCTTGTCTCTTGTGATCCAGAAGAAAAACGACTTCAATCATCTCTGAGACCATGAAACCTGACATTGTCACAGTCCAGATGAGACTCTTCCCTACATGTGTTTTCCATGCAGTTTACAAGTCCACGCAAGACCAAAATAGTGGACATTTTTGTATGCCGCCGTGTTTGCCTCAAGGTAGAAAAAGGCACCGTGCACTGCACTAAATGCGGGTTTGAGCAGAAGAGCCTCACATCAGACGACTGTCTCACTGGCAATGTGTCATGGCTGAGCGGCACGGAAACAAAACAGCCCCCCCCCCCCCCCCCCCCCCACCTCCCTTTCACGTCAGTCACTCTCACGTCGCCAGGAAGCGCGGCGAACCAAAGGAGAGGGATGAGTCTTTTTCAAAGACAAATGAGTGCAAGCGTGTCTCGACCCGCTCGCCGCCCGCCACCCATGAAGCGCGTTCGCGTACTCACCTGTAGCAGTACGTCACCGGCGCCCCTCTCTCTCTCTGTCTCTCTCTCACTTCCATGCCCCGGGCGGAACATGGGACCACCTGACAGCCCTCCTATGGATTTGTGCATCACTTCAGGCCTCGAGGCCCCCGTGGCGACGAGAGAGCACGAGAGAGAGAGAGAGAGGAGGTTAGAGGAGAGGAGGAGTGACACGATGCAACTGCCTAACTCAGGGACAGAGGGTTAATTATGGAAATCACACAATTATGATACTGCGGTGGGGTCACTGTTCACTTTAGCCTCGAGGCATTCCCCACATGTTATTCCGATTTTTGCATTTCTTTCTGTCATGAAGCTTTTGCATTAAACAGAGGTGTTGTTGAGATTTTTTCGCTCGCATTCCTACCGCAAACCAACAGTCAACTCTATTTTATTTTACCTGCCACTATTTCCCCAGGATTTAAACCACGCTTTCCTCACGAGTCTTGCACGGTCAGAGGATCATGAACAGGATTGCGCCAATGGACCCGCAGCGCTGCATCGTGCCGGCGCGGCTCGAGGCTTCGTCGTTAGTGGCTCACGTCTCGCCAAAGTGAAGAGCGGCGTTGGTCGCTCAACCTGAGCCAAGCATAGATACAGAAATATGGAGATCAGAAAACACTCGTGTGAACAACTTCCTCAACAAGCATTTACTTAAAGGATTTGCATTAAGATTTAACTTCCATGACGCATTTTATTGAACACGTACCTTTTCATTTTTACAGCAATGCCCAGCTCCTGTTTGACCAAATCTATCACTATTGGATTTTGGTTGCTTTACACATTTTCAGCTATTCCCAGGCCCATTTAAACCAATCGCAGACCGACAAACCTGAGAGATTTATCCCCTGTTCCGTTACAAAGTGGACACAATATACATTTCAGATAGGCTCTCTGTGCCAGTGAAACAACAGCTCATCAGACGCGCCACGTCCAATGTTGTTTTTTCTGGTATTAACTGGAATCAGCTGGGGATTATACTCCTGGTGCTCTGAGGGTCCTGCAATCCTTGTGCGACTGTTCAGTTGAGACAAGTGCTTGCTGCACACGGGGAGGAATGTGTGTGTGTGTGTGTGTGTGTGTGTGTATACTCTCTTTGAGGGTCTACCATGTAGGCATGACAGCCCCAGCGAGATAAAGGTGATAAGAAAACGTAAAGAGACAGAGAATGAGGCAAGCTATATGGAAGATGTGGACAAAGCTCGATTCTGACAAGAGATCCCTCTTCGAAAAAGGCTCTGATCATAAATGAGACATATGCGTCTTAATAACACTGCATGGAAGAAAAAGAGCTCTACCCTGAAAGGGGTCTGCGGTGGTTTCATAGATGCCAGCCTCCTACAAGGGCAGAATACGTAAACAGCCAACACAAGGGCTGCATCCGCATTTCAGGGCTGCGGATGAATGGAGAGGACAGATTGAGGAGAGTTCCCTGGCTGTGGGGAAGTGGAGGGTTGGAAAGAGGATTGTTTTGGCAGGCCAACAAATAATGGAACAAATTCAGACAATGACGGAGGGTCATTAAAAAGGGAAAACTGTAGGTTTTAGGGAAGGATGTAAATCCTTAATTCAATTCACAATGTTCTTTGAGTTTTCTGAGGTTTTTCGGCAGCCAAATAGACAAATAATTTGTTTCACAGAAACTGCTTGACTTGATCAATCGTTATGCAAAAAATGCAAGGGTGCAGTCCTCTCACACAGTCCGTGCACCTGTTGGGGTGTGTGCCTGTGCACCGTTTGTGTGTCCGCAGCGCAGCTAGCTGAAAAAGCTGAAGGAGCAGATCGGCGCTCTCTCCACAGTGGTGCCAGAGGCAAACCGTTAATTAAGCAAAGAGATTGAAATTGACCCAGCTGGTGGTACAACATATACTCGTGAAATACTCGGCGTGCCAACCCACATCCACTCTGCACAGTAATGTGCGTTTACGCACGGGAACAAATTGTACACGGCGTCGAGGAAACAATCAGTCAGAAGACAGAGAAACACTCTCACACAACGATTTCGCCGTCATTGTCTGAGGTTTGGTTTCCGTAAGGGGTTGTTTTAGCTTCATGTAGCCGCTCTGCCGTCAGCTGTTAAAATGTGTGTGCACGGCGGCATGGCCTCGGCCCGCGTGTATGGGGCCAACGATTGGATGTGAAAAGAGAGGAGACTTTTATGGCCCGGCTCCAAGGGAGCCACTGGGGCTTTGGTTTATCTCTGACTTTACATCGTTGTCCCATTCATCATGTCAAAGGCCTGATAGTGAAAAGCTTTACTCACACACACAGAGGCTGCTCTGCCACATTTTCTGCGTACACCTACATCAACTTTTTTGTGTCTCTCTCTTACACACACACACACACACACACACACACACAGACAGACACTCATAAAGTCATACTGAGAGAAAGAAGTTAAATCAGGTTGTTTAGATTGGCTGTCTCAGAGTAAATCCTCAGGCCTGGACCCTATGGAGTGAGGTCATGGAAGAGCAGTCAATATGGATTAAGGCAAATTGCTGGGTTGTCTATGAGAGATGAGACAAGGAGAGGGGGAGAGGAGGAGGAGATGAGAAGGGAGGGGAGAAGAGGAGAGAGGTCAACTTGTTTGTGATACCAGTTGACCTCCTCAAAAAACGGCGGTGTTTGAAACCGCCAGGACTCAGAAACGGGGACCTTCAAAAAACTGTTACGTGATTGGGTCTAACGGACGTGTTCATCGGGACTAAGTCGCGCTTTGCAGCTGCGAGGAGGGTAACGGATGTAAAACGAAGGGACTTTCCCGATGTTATCAGCGCTTAGTTGGTTCTGCCCAACTATTGTGAAGTTCACAGGAAAAATAAAACCAAACAAAAGCTCTAGTGACCCGCCAGAGTTACGAGTGTGAGACCGCTACACAACCAGGGCAAGTGACCAAAATGCGTTGTTGAGACAGAGCTGCAGTTGCGTATCAAAGAAAAACGTTTTGCCCCTCACTGTGTCTCCTCAAGTGCGTATGTGGTTTTCCACTGGAAAATCTAAAATATCCACTGACTAAGCAACCAGTCGTCTTCCTGTTTAGACCAACATCCGCACGCCCACAGAGAAAGAATAGTCATGTGACGTTCGTTTTAAGGTGTGTTGGTATGGACGGAAATCACTTGTAAATGAGGCTGGGACACACGTGTGTGTGTGGCCGTAGGCTGGCCTGACACACAAAACCTGCACGCACACATGTTAGCGAATAACCTGTAACACACTGACTTAGTCACATCTGATCCTGTACCATGACAGCGTTACCCCCCCATACACAGCACACACAACCGATTTAAAAAAAAAAGGCCTTTTATAAACAAATCTCCACACGGACACTCTCTCTCTCTCTCCCTCTCCCCCTCACAAACACACACACACACACACACACACACACACACACACACACACACACACACACACACACACACACACACACACACACACACACACACACACACACACACACACACACGTACTCCTCATATTCCCTCTGTTTCTTATTATCTAGGCACCACGAGATGTTTTGCCCGGCGACATGTCCAAAAATCTGTCACTCATAAGTCTTTCGACTGCCCCTCTGGAATGTGAAAAGTTATACAACAAAAAAAAAATAAAATATGCTGCCCCTGCTGTCTTTGCTTCACACATTCACAAAGGTCCATAATGGTAATTACTCTTCACGTCATGATTAGAGCATATGCAGCCAGTGAATGGCCAACAGATGTGGCTCGATAATCCTGTGGTTTTGAGGCGCAGATCATTCTAACCTCTCCTTGAGTATACAATCATCCCCCTTTTGGGAACTTCTGCTTCTCTGCTTCTTGTGTTGTGGGATTTTTGAGGAGCGATGTGTGAGTTTTGTTACTTCTTTAACAGGGGACAGGGTTTAATTTTTACTTCAAAATAGTAAGGAATTCAAGAAGTCTGTTGTCAATTTGAAAATTAAACATGAATACAATTATCTAACACAAACATCATTGCAGTTTCAACAGGCGGTGAAAATGTCATCTGCCTGACTTTGTCTTGTCCACATATGTCCTCTTATTGGCTGATTAATGGCAGTTTGTCTTAGCGAGTGCCGCCATTCTTTCCTGATGTTTCCTGTTGTTGCTGTAGTTTTCACACGTCTGATTGAACTCGCAGCAACATTCAGCTTGTCTTAACAATGGCCTGGAGAAACGTGAAGTTCACCCAGCGTCAGCCACACATTCTCGACATTTAGTCTTCGACAAGAAATAAATGCCGCATTGCCAGGTCAGAAGGAAATGGATCGATACGTAGATGCAGGAGGAGATGTGAAATGAGGAAGTGCATGTTTTGTACGTAAAAGTAGGTTTTTACCACTCGATCACACGTGATCACACGTGATCAAGTGCGGGTTGGCAGGTTTGCCCGCTGCCCTCAAATTAGTCAAATTACTCTCACTGACTTCTGGACAATTAAAGAATCACATGCTATCCACATGTGACTGACACTGTGCCACGATCCTCAGGAAGGACCTTGGGCTCCATGGAGCTACATCCATTACCCATCAAGCACCATGGCAGCCCAGGGCTACCCATCACAAATGAAACCATCTGCCTCCTCCATCTGCACTCCTTTCGTCCATTATTCTTTGGCCAAAAAAAGATCCTTCTCCCTCCATGCTTCACAACTCTTAACACACCACCTTTTGCAATTACCCCTGCTGATTATTTAAAGACACGTTTGCATATGTACACTCACACACAGACACACACACTCTCTCTCCTTGTGTCTTTTTATGTTTCCACAGTCCTTAAATCCAATCACCTTTCTATAATGTGGTGTTTGCGTGTGGTCATTCATGAAGCACATTCCCCGTGTCGGGCTCTACTGTATGTGTGACTTAGAGTGTGTGTGTGTGTGTGTGTGTGTGTGTGTGGCTTAGCGTCTTGTGTCTTTCAACATCTTAATAAAGATGGAGATTGCATCGCATCCCGACTTATTAATCAGCCGTCCTCGCTGCATCACTCAGCACGACTGCATGTGAACGTGTGTGTCTCCATATATTAAACTTCATGAAGCTTGGTCTCTTATCTGATTAAAGTGATTAACATCTGTTTAAGGAGAAAGCGGCATTAGGTGGTTCACCTACATTCATTGATACGGGCATGTTGACACTATGCAGTGCCTGGCCTACAATAATCCACATTTCTTTGAACTATTTATATTGAAAATGTTTTATTGAAACTCAACAAATGACATAGCCAAACGTCACTCCCTTTCCAACACGCGGCTTGAAACCGGTGTTTTAGCTGGATGTTTCACATGTCCACACCACCAGTGGAGTTTGGGGTGGCAGTGTGATTTAGATCAGCGCAGCGTCCCTCTGACGCTCACAAGATTAATCTCTTAAATCACATTAGATTAACTTGGAAGAAAATATATTTATTCATTTTCAATTAAGCTGAGGCGGAGGAGGCGGAGCATGGACACGTTGATATACTTCAACATCTGGGAGAAGGGTGAGGCGCTGTCATTTATTCTAATTAATCCGCTGGCCTGATAGACCACATGATAGGAGATGTATTGGCTCATAGGACTTTAATGGGAGTGTTTGACAAATTTCAGATTGAGATTTTCCATGTGAGATATTGTCTGGAGAGAGGAACTCCCCAAACTCCGGCCCTCGATCCTTCTCTATGGCTTTGTTTCCTTCTGCACTCCCTTTGTTCCCTCCAAGACTTTTCTTATCCTCCTACATACCTTCACTACACCAGCAATTCTTCTCATCCCTCTTTTATTCCTTTCACACTACTCCAATTCTTAGTCTTTTCCTTCTATTCCCCCCCCCCCCCCCCCCAGATTTTCTTCCCTATCCTCCTTTCCTTCTGTCCTCACGGGCAAAAAGACCGATCCATGTGGACGATACCCAGGAATCGTTTATTCCCTTACACATTCGTTCGCATGCATCACTCCAAATTAAAGATGCTATCGTGATACACCATGGTACAATAAAACACCAAGTAGAGCGGACTGGTGAGGGATCTCGCAGATTTTTCGATAACGAGTATGAATCATCGGGGCGTATGAAAACATGTGTTTAGAGGGAAAGTTTGGAGACAAACACAGCTGGAGTCGTGATGCAGGGACTTTTTACAGCCCGGGGCATTGACTGGGGGAGTGTTTTATTAAAGTTAACGAGAGAAGGCCGCGCCCCTTCCACTGCAAATGCCCGAGCTTAAGTGCTCGTTACCCCCGTTACTCTGCAGATGTGTAAGTGTTCCTCCCTCCCTTCTCTCCCTTGGACACACTCAGACGACAAAAGTGCCAGCAGAACAGTGGAGTTTCCAATAAAATTGGTTGAGGGAGAAGGTTCTGGGATTCACAGGGCATTTTGTGTCGCCTGTAATGTTTATGACAGCAGCATGTCCGCCTTTAAACACAAACTTTACAACACACACACACACACACACGCGCCAAATTGCTGCAATTGACTCCCATGACCTCTTTATGTCAAAGTTGGCATCCAAGCACGTGAGGAGACAAAATAAAAGAAAAAGAGTGAAAGGGCAAAGATTGTGTAAAGTAGTAGTAAAAATGATCTTATATATGTCAAAGTGAGATGTGCTTTCAGCCTCCTTATCTTGGTTTACAAGCTGTCACAGTTGTCTGCGTGGCATGATCTGTGGAGGAAGGATGGGGAAGACACGGTGAGAGACTGTAAGAGAGGGAGTGAAATGAGAAATCAATAAGGCAGAAAATGAGATCATAAAATATGATAAAGGACAAAGAGTAATGTCTCTCTTGCCATTCGTGCATATTTCTCTTTCACACTAATACCAGCACATTCATTGGTTAATGAATAACGACTGTCAGCGACGGAACTGGAGGACGTTTTTCATGCCAGACAGTTGAGGTTATTCAACTGCTAGTTTATCAAACTTTTGGATTGAGAGACTGCGGTAGTGGTAGGGGGCGTAAACATAGACGCCGTAGTGGAGCCTGTGGACAGAGGGGGCCAAAGCAATGATCCAAATATGGGCATTTCTGGTACAATAGCAACTTAGGAGGAATGCTTATTAACAAAAAAAGTGCTTTAATAACATATATTTTGGCCATCTAACTATCTCTCAGAAAGTGGAAACCACCCTCTATCATGGTTTTCCTTTGGAAAGAAAGGTTCAACTAAACGAGCAAACCAACTAAACTAAATGAGCCTACACTATGGTGAGTGTTCTACGACTAAGAGGAGCGCTTTTTGTGTAGCACACTAATGTGCGCTCGTACCTGAAGTAGCATGGCCGATGCCACAAAAGCTGCAGCAGCTTTACGGCGTCACAGAGTTTATCTGTGGTGGCTGAGCCAGCACATCAGTTTAACATCAGTGTTAATATTCTCAGAGTTGTAACAAAAGCACTGACCCTGGAGCGCTTTGGAATTCAGCCACTTTTTAAAGCCGAAATTCAACCACATAATAGGAGGAATTAGTTAAACTTGTTTTTTGCATTAACAGAGTACATTGGTGGAAGCTATTAAAACAAATGGTATTGCAGTCATTACAATCATGGAAGTACCTCAGGCTTTCCTGAATTCCCGGGGCGATATAGGGGGGCATAGAGAAATGATCCATGAAATAAAACTGTATGCCATGATTAAAATAAAAAAAGCAGTAAAAAATCCAGAAGTAGCTGATATCACAAAATCCAAAGTGGGAGTGAAATGAAATAAAGAGACAAAAGTGAATCATTGTTGTCAATTTAGGTAGAATTGTACTCTGGGTTTTTTATTCTTTTGATGTGAATACCTTGAAATTGTTTTTTTCTAGGTGTTAAAAGTTTTTCACAGACCTTCCTTTTGTAGTAATGTATAAAAAATAGAAACATATGGAGAGAACACGAACCGCAGTGTGCTCTGACAAACACTAAAGAGTTGTGTTGATGGTGACAACCGCATGCATGCAAAGCAAAAAGATTTAAAAAAAAAAAAATGAGACACACAAACTGTACAAGAAGTCCCTGGTAAGTGGAAAGTCACAGAAATCATAGTAAAAGAAGTGAATAAGAGAAAGAGAAAGTGGGTAGTAAAATTGATGATAGATGGTGAGATCTGGTGTTTATGAGAAATACAGAAGAAAGGAAAGTGGTTGGGCACGTTTGCTCCCTGATCTTTGATTAGAACTTTAAAAGCAAAGAAGGATTTGCAGTGAAAAAAGAAGAATGATAGCCCCTGGAAGAACGCAATTGAAATAGAGGAAATGGGGAAAGTTTAAAGCACCCTGAAGGAATAATAAAAAATAAAAAAAATCTGATGTGAAATACAATATAAGAAAGACGGTTAGGCAAAAGAAAAAGGAAGAAAAAGTAAAGCCAGATAGGATCGGATATGTACTTAATGAAGAAGAAATGGAAAGAAGGAAGGAATGGAGAAGGGTGGGAAGTGCAAAAGTCAGCAGGGTGGAGTATAAATACAGCAGGATTATAAAGTCACCCTGTTCTGCTTTCTGCTCGTCATCTCTGGTGACAGAACACAGGAAGAGGCTTACTACTGAGTTATGCATTGCAAACAGAGAGTGTGTGTGTGTGTGTGTGTGTGTGTGTGTGTGTGTGTGTGTGCCCGTGGCCATTAGTAACATCTTCGAGGGATCCAGCCAGGCACGGCCTTGCCCTCTGCGCCGTGTCCCCGGCTGCATCATGGGCCCCCGGCCCGATGAGTCCACCCCGAGCGGAGAGATAACAAATGGACATTAATGCCATCTTTTCTCCCTCTGTTTCACATCATACAGGCAGACCTGCCCACACCGACCTGAGAGTGCACCACCACTCCCCTCGGCCCCCCTCGCTGTAACTCGTGGTGGGTAATGGCAGCCTGGCCAGTGGCCAGAATTTGATTCCACTGATCAAACTAAACGATGAAACACCATAACAGTCGATAACAAGCTATCCAGACGTTATATTCCCCATCAGCAAGTTGGCTGTCTAGAATGTCTGGATGAATGGCTCTCCATCAGACCTTTTTAAACACTCACGGGGCCCCGACTCAACGGCATCGTAACAAACCGCCGCCTGGGCCGAGACGCCACTCAGGTTTATTCAGAACATATCGATTTTACGCCGAGGCAGGAGAAATATCACCGTGGCCGCCGTTAATAATATAAGCACGTAGTCCGATGTGAACTAAACAACAATAAATATTTTTTAAATTCCACTAAGCTGATGTAGCAATTTGGCCGCTGAGTGACACGAGCCGAGTCCAGGCTAAGATTCCATCGGTCTAAAAGCATGCTGTTACATGCGTCTCTCAGTCACAATGGAGGTGGTTGGCCATTAAGACACAAAGAAAGAAATCTAAACGAGGCCTCTCCTGTGAACAGGCGTGTCAAGCTTGAATGGACAGCAGTGAAACTAGAAGCCTACAACGTATCATTTCTGCCAAAATGAATTAGGGGCCGGTTGACCGACTTCATTTCCTGATGTATCCGAATGCAGCTTTAGGATTGTTTGCCTCACTTCCACGCAGGAGCTCAGCCAATCACGAGGAGCGAGGAGCAGAGCCGCTGCTCCTTTGCGTTGAAAGGAGCCGGTTGAGGTGGTTTGGGCATCTGGTAAAGGATGGCCCCCCTGGACGCCTCCCTTGGGAGGTGTTCCAGGCACGTCCAGCTGGGAAGAGGCCCCCGAGGAAGACCCAGGACCAGGTGGAGAGATTATATCTCCACACTGGCCTGGGAACGCCTTGGGATCCCCCAGTCAGAGCTGGTAGATGTGGCCCGGGAAAGGGAAGTCTGCTGGAGCTGTTGCCCCCTGCGACCCGACCCCGATGGATGGATCTTTAGTTTTGTGTTACAAGACACATAGTCTTCTTCTTCAACAATTTTTTATATTATATGTATTGTATATATTGCAAAGCGTTGTGTGTTGTCTCTCCTGCAAAACCATGTAGGACAAATACACAAGAAAAGGGATCTTCTTGTTTCATGGAGGTTTGTGCTCTCTCATGAGGTCATCAACAGGACAACACTGTTGACCCCATCACTTCCTTTTTAAACGGCTTTAAATTTTTACAAATTATTTACTGCAAATAAACATTGCTAACACAGCTGTTTAGTGCACCTGCAGATAAAACCCTCCCGCCCACACAATGATAAGACACATCTTTGTTTTCGTCATAGAGGCACAAAAGAATACTGACATAAAAAGGCAAACGCAGCCGGCGAAGTCAGTCCAAAACGGTTTCATTCATACGGTTTATGGAAGAGTTTAAAGCTCACTCTCGTCTCGCCTTCAGCAGTATTTTATCCTCCTACTGCAACGTTAACAGCAGCCCAGCGTCCGAGAGACAGGGATCAATGTTGCAGAGGCACCTCTCCCCATCCAGGCCCTTCTGACGAGCGGTCAATAGCTCATACTATCAATGTTGAGCTTAGTTAATCAGAGAGAGTGCATTGACAAAGCTATTTTCTCTGGTCAATAAAAATATCATTGATTGGCATGAGGAGCATTCCGCCCCGTCCTGTCCTGTTAGTCCAACCTGTAAGACAGCTGTTCACATCTGGGCCGTCCGTCCGGTCGCCCCGTTCATCAGCCCAGCTGCTTCCTTCGTCATGTTGATTTGTGTCAAAACCTGAATGGCCGGCGCTCTGGTGAGCACAATGCAATGAGTGGATGAATGTCTGTGAGCTGAAGCAAAAAAATAACGATTGTAACCTAATGACCTCTTAAGGTTAACCTTAGACGTAACCCCTGACCCCAATTGGAGATCAAACGGATGGAGTATTTACTTATTAGCAGTCATGGCACCGACACATCCTATCTGCCATAACCTTTTAGTTACTGACCTCCAGAGGCCTCGGGGGCCCATCTCTCAAACCTGCCATCATAGTCCATTTGCTCTGGACCATTTAGTCAAGTGAACATGTTCAATTCAGTTGAAGTTCGTTAAGTAACATCTTTTCCTTCGATAGTTTTACTTACCTCTTCGTTGGAGAAGTTGTAGTCCAATGCCTTTCTGACGCCATGTTGATGGTACGGATCAGCTGGGAATGAAGACTGACATTGTAAATGAGAAATCCAATTTAAGTTTTTGTTTAGAGCATCCAAAGCAGCGGTGTGCCGGATTCGAAACATTACTTATAGCTGCAAACAATTATTTACTTTGAAACAATTTGCTGCAGAATGAAGAATGACGTCTCCATCCCATCGCGTGTGTGTGTGTGTGTGTGTGTGTGTGTGTGTTGCTAGGCGAGCACCTCCTTGCTCTGAAGTTGTATATAACATCCTAAATAAGCTGAAAGCTAAAAATCAATAGGTTGTTTTTGTATACATTAGAGCAACCATTTGGGACATGAATTCATCTCTGTCACCAACATCCTCTCACAGACTCAGACAGGTTCAGGGAAGTATGACACGTCAGTAATAGAACTGTCTCAGCATCATCTGTAGGAAACCCACTTAGGTGTCTTGACGGTTGTTCCGCCCTCACAATTCCAAACTAACCCCGAGGGATAACACTTGCCAATCAGAAACTCAAGATTGGTCACAATCCTTCAAAAATGTTTTTTTTTTTTTTTTTTACCCCTTTCCTGTGGGTAGACAACAACACATTATGAGTGTAAGATTTGACTTTCCACGAGTCTTTTGCAGTGATAGCTGTCGGCACTGTTCTTCAATGACGCTCTCCTTGAGAACAGTGTGTCACATTGAAATATGTTCATTTTGACGCCCTGGAACTGTTTCATCTCCTTGTCTACCACATGCATTGTCTATTCCCAATACACTGTCTTTTATTTCATTATTATTCTTTCCTTTGAAGGAAAGGAATGTATAATTAGATTCCCCATCATTTTCTCCTGGTAATTATCATTCACAGCTCTTTAGGCACGACTTCCGTGTCAGCTTTTTTCTTGTTTGTGAGCATTACGTTTTGTTTTGTTTTTTACTTCCAATGCACACAGAAACATCACAGGGCATGTATTAAATATGTCAATCAGACAATCTTCTCTCGCATTGCACTACTTTGGGGATTACAGCAAGCACTAGTTATCATCGAGTGTGGCCTGCGAAAGCGGAGCCAAACTCCTTGTTTGCTTTATTCCTGCCCCAACATGGATGTTTGTTCCTGTTTTTATCTCTTCTTCCCCCTGCTGCCTGCTGTATTGAGGTGAGGGTGGGACAACGCTCACCCCCCAGTCACCTTGTATGCACTCTGTATTCTGGTTGGGACTCGATGCCGATGGGAAGTGGAAGAAAACTTTCACATTTACAAAGAAGAAATTCAGCATGCAATGATGCAAAAATGCCGCCCCCCCCCCCTCAGGTGTGCTGCATCCCCGGCCTCCCTCCATAAGGACATCTCTTCCATCCCTTACTGCATCTGTGTTCGGGTGGTCGCTCCAGGTCGGGGCTCTGTGGCCCGATGTACTCGTCATGCAGCTTTAGTGTACCTCTCCCCCCTCTTTCTTTCCAACCCTCTCACTTTCTCTCTCTCTCTCTCTCTCCCTCTCTCCCCCTCACCGCCTGTTCCTCTCGGAGTCCCACAGCAGCCGCTCTCTCGCAAACACTCACGGCCCACAGAGGAACACATGCACCAGAGCATTCATGCGCATATTCGCATTCAAGTCCGCGCGCGGCGTAACTCTTTCATTTGCGCTCAGGGACGTATGAGTGACAATACCTCAGACAACTGCATGCCGGGAGGTCGGGGCAGAGTCGCGAGTCAAGTTCACGGTAACACAGTTCGGGTTCCAGGCACAAAGGGAGTCACGAAGCATTCTTCACAGTACTTGTGCAAACCGGCTGTGTTGTAAAAGGCCACCTGTGCCTCACTAGATTTAAGCGGAGCGCATTTAATGAAGAGGATAATTGAAATGTTGACAGGTATTGCCTTGATATCCGACGCGTACGCGTGTAAATGCCTGTCATTCGAGATGCCGGCTCGGTCGACGCAACTGTCAAATACACCTGCAAAAGTATGGATCTGGTTTCGCGAATACCACAGGGATCAAAACCAAACAAAAAGGGGAAGAAATGTGAGTGAAGATGAATATAATGAACACACTGCTGATAAGGTGTCTAGAGACCACGCTTTCCTGACAGCAGCCTTCATCGTGCTCACGCTTGTGTAGGTAAAATTGTGATCGAATTAAGATGTCCGGATCTTCCTCTCAGAAGTTGGCAAGCTTGGCGAACTATACTCGAGTGTATTTGACAATTGTGTTATGTGGCCTGGGACCGGGGTGTTCTTCTCAGCAGATGTTTTTTAGGAGATACCTATCAACGCTATAATCTTCTGAGGCATAAATGCATGAACAGATGTCTAGTATAGTGTGTCAAAGGCACCAATGTGCTCTGGCACAATGTTGGAAATTCTAAGTCACATGCAGCTTCGTCACATGCTTTAAACTTCCCTCTTTTTTCAAATTAATTTCGGCGCTGCCAGCAAAGGTCAAGGTACGTTTATTTTGCATAGTTCTGCTTATATTTACACATGCTCGAGTGCTTAATTTAAAAATACCACCTACTAAAAAATGTAAAACCATCCTTATTAATATTTGTATCAATGCTCGAAGTGGTGCAAATGTAAAAGTAGAGAGAATGTGGCAGGTTATTTAAAAAAGATGATCCAATTATTTGCATCACATGACGTGATCAAAAATTGCAAACTGGTCAGCGAACTTTTTATAAAAGGTAATAAAAACAATAATAGATTAATGCCTCATGTCCATATGCTTGCTTTTGGGATGTATTTTTTTCACAAAGCTGACTTTTATTCTGTTTTTGAGATTGTCATATCTGGAGATGCCATTTGGACGAGATCTCTTCCACATACCATGATTTATAAGCAACACAGTTGATGTGATTTAAACCTACGTGAACTTTGGAAGCTAGTTCATCATGAGATCAGTCTAGACGTTAGATGCCAGCTATGTCTCATGATCCATTTCCTAAATCCATCCTGCCGTAACGTTGATTCCGACAAAGAGTCAGAAATACAGGCAGGACAGATTGGGAAGTTGTACTCCAGCTCTCTCTCTTTCCTCATTTCCAGCCTTTGTAAAAAAACAGCAGGTTAACACGGAAATTGAACCAAAGCAGCGTTTCAACCCGCCCGTTCCTATCCTTTAGGCAGTGATTGAATTTTCCCGTTGCCTGCACAAAACTAGGCCCCACAGGAGCGAGGGCATAAATGCTGCTGGAAGCCGGTCCTGCTAATCCGCTAAGGAGAAGCATGTGATGAGATGTATCATGTTCGTCATGGCCGTCGCATCACACACACACACACACGGACGGACACGCAGGGACACTTGCAGGTCCGGGCCGTGGATACGTGTCCTGTGATGGTGGAGAGCATGCGGCAGCTGGCTTGTGGGAGAGTAACGGGGCTCTCTGTGCAGTTATTTAAGCGGCTTCGTGTGGGGAAGCATGCCAAGGGAGAGGAAGGGCGCCGCGTGCGTGCGTGCGATGCTTCGCGGAGGTGGAGAGCGTTGCTTTGACCCCGAGGTCGAGGCAAGCGGTGGCATATGAATACTCTAAAGCCCCACTCGGTGAACACAGGCTGCTTTTGGTGCAGTCGTGGAGAACGCTCGCCGACCACGGAGATGCTGCTGACGCGGGCACGGTCTCCACTAGATTTCACATTCCTCTGAAAAGGGGGGTAAATTACTTTCTTTCAAGATAAGGACGCTGATCAAACTATAAAGGTTTTACCAGACTGTGCGCCAGTGCATTTATGTGTATGTGCGTGTGCATGAGCATCATGTGTGTCATTCCTTGCGTTACACAGCAGGTCTTTGATGTGATTGATGCGATTGGACTTGATCCACTCTTTCATCAACATCAAATAAATAGGCAAGGAATAAACTGAGGCCTCTCGGAGCAGTGATGGGTAATGGTTACTGAGCGTGTTTCTGTGTTTAACACTGTGCCGTGTTAGCGTTCTGCTATACTAAGAAAGCACTGCAAGGCGCTATGAGAACGAAGCAACCTTCAAAATAGTTTTTTTTTTAATCAACATAATGAGAATAAGATTAGTTGTGTAAGCTGCTGTCAAATGTTTACTTCATTCATTACTTCAATGTTCTTAATTTGTTTCTGCATCCGAAACAAGTTTTTCAGCTATTCAAAACCCCAAATCTGGAGAAGAAAAAGGTGAAGCAGTAATCACCATTTGGTAAATTGGTAAAGTCATACCTATCTGGTAGGAGATGTGGCAGCATTACAACCGCAGATGCACTGCTGAAACGATACAGAGACCACTGAAAGAGAATCCCTTCAGCTCTCACACATTCCCTCATTAAGCCGTGTTTTGCAGGCCTTCACTTGATCACAGGATCATCACGGATGCCCTCAGCTCCCAGCAATCCCGGTCTAGTGACTGTCTCATTGTTCCGCACAAACAAGTCTTTCAAAGCGCTGACCGCTGACCCCTGAGAGGATTAACATTGCTACATCGCATGGCGCAGTCACACTCACTGTTTACCAAATGTCCCGAGTCCCTCATTCCAGCAGTTTAACACTAAAGCTGCCATCTGGGAGGGGAAATATGTGGACGTGCGTGTCTTTTCATGCCACTTGAATCATTATTTCCATATTAGGTCTCGTATCTTGGGCAATGCAAGATGCACTCACCCCACAGCAGCAGCATTCAGGTTCTTTTGTATATACGTCAGAGGAAATATCCACTGCCGGTGTTATTAGGCCGCCTGTGTGTTTGTTAGTCGAATAAACTCTGCAGCGACTTTTGATAAACCACGAAGCCTTCATTTCACTTTGTACATCGGGGCTCCGGGCCGCGAGAAATTTGCCTGCGCCGTTCTCTGGGAGATTGGTTTGGCCGTGTTGCTTTTCGAGAACGGACTGGTGCCGAAACACGGGGCTCCGCATGTTAAATGCCAGCGCTCTTTCCTCCCGGGGGGAGGGGCAGGGGAGGGGGGGTTATCGCAGCTCTTCATCAGCTTTTTGTTTCGAATTTCAATTTACTGCGAGACCTGAAAAAAAAAAGAAAAAAGCTTTATTCTTTTGAATAATATCAACAGAGACAGAGCAAAGTCCCTGCTGGCACCCCGGGCCGCTCTTGCGTTGCGGCGCTGGCAACCGGGGTCAGAACATGTGCCGGGCTTTGTGATGCACGTGGCTGTACGTGTGTGTGTGTGTGTGTGTGTGTGTGCAATGCGTGCGCTCTCTGGGGGGGGGGGGGGGTTTCCAGCATTGAAACAGAAATGAGAAATGCTTCACTTGGACCTTTGTACAGCCTTCCTCCGAAATTTCATCCACTCACGGTAAGTAGCAGTGTTTCTGCTAGTTTCATTTAGGCATAAACAAATGTTAAAGGACGACGCATTGAATGCACGTGTCTTGTATCTCTCGAGTGTTTTGTGTGTGTACAAATGTGTGAATGCGCGAATGTGTGTGTGTGTGTGTGTTTATTAACCTTTTGCCCCTGTCTCTGCCTTATGTCTCACAGATCCCAGGAGCCAGACACCGGGCCACTGCACACACACACGCACGCACTGACATCACAGGACATGATGCACAACGCACACACACACACACACTCGCAGAGGAAAAGTGAACCCTTTAGAAAAGAGAAAGTGAAAGATTAAATTAGTCAATGGAACATTTGGAATCACGCTTGAAGATTAAGCAACAATTCATCGAAAAAGAATTAAGCCACATTGTCAAACATTTGGCCTGTGAGCAGCCCATGTAATGGAGTTCTTCTTCTTCTGCAAGTTATCAGCCGTTAGGAGAAGAGACAAAGACTCTTTTGAAAAATAACAGTCACTGGCCTTTCCTACATTCTCCAATTGTTCCCCTTTTTCCAAAACCCCACATCTGTGCGCATACTGCACTCACTAGGATATGTCACTCAGTTCTCATTGTGTATCCTGTGTGTGTATCCTGTGTGTGTATCCTGTCTGTATGCGTTTCCCCATGCTTCCCTGCAGGTATGCATGTGTGGGTGTGTGTTCAAAACAGTCCCAGAATACAAGTTTGCTGGAAGTACAGCAATCAAGAAGAGAAACAATACAAACAGATGGAGCCATCTCTTCCAAACACACACACACACACACACACACACAGACAAAGAAAGAGACACACAGACTCCACACCATACACAGATGTCCATAGTTGCAAAGGTTGCTATCAAAGCATCTACTGGCACCATGCTCCCACATTAACAAGGCAGATGGTCTTAAACTGTTTAGTTTCTTAAACTGAAAAACACCCACACACATTTGCACCAGGTATTGTAGCATCCATATGCTGTACTTCCTCTCCAGTGAAAGAGAGCAGTGCCACTTCTCTGGAAGAGGCTGTTTTTTTTTAATTAAAGGGAGAACCTGTTTCCATCTGACTGCAACAGAGTACCTGATGAAAACAATCAGCTGAACCAGGAACATTTGGAGGGAAAACTATAGGCCAAGTTTGGGATGTCTGCCTGTAACATTTATCGTTTGTGTGTGTTCAACGGATGCACACGTTTCACATGAAACTGTGAACGATATGCGGTATGTGTGAAAAATATTCTAATATCACATCTTCTTTGTGCAAAAAAAGAAAGACTGCTTGAAGTGGAGTGAGAACGTTCTGTATCTTCTTACTGCTCTCACACCTCTTTAGATCTTTGCAGCACAATTGACGTGGTACACCTATTGTGAGCAGCAATTCTAGAAGGTATTACCAAGGGGAAATGTTGTTGATTGCAGTGTTTCCTGCGAGCCACAACAATGGTTCAGGGTTCAGGTCTGGTTCTGGTTAGTTTTTGTTGTCCCTTCAATTTTTGCCTTCTGCCAGATTATTAAAATGAATCGCCGTGTATCAAATTCATACCTCGTGACAGCTTTGTGGGGTTTCAAAACGAAACTGGACAAATTGCAATGTTGTGTATTCTGAAGTGGAATCTTTCCAATTGTTGTACGACCCAACGGTGTCAAACAACAATTGGTACGACTGACTTTCATACATACCGAATCAGCAGCGCTCTGACAGAAAAAAGAGCAGCATTCTGCCCTTCTGCTCTTGTGAATAGGTTGTACTTTCAGATGGTATAATAGGCATGAATGGTAGTTTGTGCTACACAATGGCCTTCCTGTGGATTCAGTTAGAGAAGGGTAACTGTGCCATACTTTTATGAAGTGCATGTATAATTGTCTCCACTGTGACCCTTCTGTTGTTTTAGGTCTTAAACGAAGAAAAAAAAAAAACTCTAAGTAGGATTCTGGAGGCACAGCTTTCTTGATCCATTGATATTCTGCAATGCACTTAGGAGGTGAGGGAGCATGTGAACCTTAGACCATGAGGTCAGGTCAATGTGTGCCAAACTCTCCAGCAGACAGGTTTGTGTTTGTGCTCGGGAGAGTCAAGCGCCGCTCGCATTCTGATCGTGACCGGGCCCACTCGGCTTCTCCCTCACGGTCAGTGGCTCTCCACACCTCTCTCTGTGTCCTTTTAGCAGTCAGGTGGAGTGGAGTGAGGGGCTGTGGCAGGGCGGGAGGGCTGAGACAGTGGCGTAGGGGGAAGAAGGATGGAGGAAGGGGGGGGGGGGGGGAGCTGGCTGAGGGGAGGTTTCAATCAGTGAGCTTGGCAGGAGCTCCTCAGCACTGGAATGCCAGGTCACTGCTCTACTCTTTGTTCTGGGAAGTTTCTCCACTCACTGGACTACTATCAAATGGCAGAGTCGACACTGGTGGCATGGCAGAGGAGCGTAAAGGGAGAGAGGCAGAGAAATAGTAGATGACTCAACTGAAGGGCCAGGCAGGCCCTGCCAGCTTTCAGTTCAGACATGTACAAAATCTGACTGAAAACACCACGGATTTACCAGAGACCCTGTCAATTCTGTTGGAGAATAAAAATGAAGTAAATAAAGGAACCCAATACATGATAAATTGGGTTTTATATACAGCAACAGATGAACGAGCAAATGCACCCCATACTTGCGGGACACACGGAGGCCACGCTACTACCATAGTTCTGCTTCCAATTCTACTCGGGGGGTCAAACGCGTGCTTGTCGTGCTACACGCCCCTAATTAGAGTCCACAGGGACACAGAAAAGGGATAACCCGCATTCCTGCTCCTGGAGCAAAGCTTGGCCTCCATCCATCCTGCTCCTCAAGGCATAAACCACCATCTCCTCAGGACCAGGTCTATTCTCGCCTCACTGATGACTCGCACCGCGCATGGCTGCAGCATTTGCTGCTGTCTTCCAATGTCTCTGCAATGGTCAATAAGGCCGTAGCTCATTCCCTAGTTCCATAGCTATGGGGATCCAGATGGCTAGGACGTCTTTCACGGCAAAAGAAGATGCAGTGTAACCTCTGACGTTGCAGAGTCCCCCTAGATCAGCCGGGAGAGGCTGGGTGGCCCCATACTCCCCGATGCCCTGTATGGACGCGGCACTGCTCACCGGCACAAAGCAGTTGAGACAGCGGAGGGGGGTGATGAAACACCCCTTTTTATTGCATTAATCTCGGCCACCATGATTGCATAGATTAACCAGGTCTGTCTGATCACAAAATGTATAGTTTACCCAAAACTACCACTACAGCCATGATCCAAACCCCCATCTGCTCATGAGGTCAGAACCAGAACATTAAGAAGCAGTGGTGTGTTTCTCTGCTCCACATATCTGGAAAAAAAATCCAAGAAAGCTGGAGGTCTGCTGAGACTCTCAGCTGCTTAAAATTCACAATGGAGACTTTTCTGTTCGCTGCTGCCTTTAATTAAACCAGATTCAAGGATGAAGTGGATGCTTTTACTGTTCTTAAACTGCATTGTAACGTTTAATCTTGTTTATTGTCAGTTTTTCCTTAATTGTTCTTACATGCATTTTTCTTTTACCTGATGTTTTGATGGTTTTATTTGAAGCACTTTTTAAAAATATATATACAGTCTAAGAAAGTGTCATGACTTCTATGTCCTCCTCCTCGCCACCTTTTGGAGACTGCTTTAAGCCAATGATGGAGCTGGCCTTCTTGAGCAGATTATTAAATGTGTTGGTTCCTTCGGCTCCAATGCTGCTCCCCCATCAGACTACGGAGAGCCACGACAGGCTGGCATATATCCAACATCTTGCTGCAATGTACAAGGATCCAAGCCTTCTCAAGAAAAAAAAGAGTGTACACAGCGTTGATGTTGGTCATCCACCTCCCGCAGAGTCTTCAGAGAACTTCTGCAGATGGCATGACTCGGAGCTGCGCTGGAAGGCAGTGGTGTACAAGGTAAACAGGAAGGAAGAGAGGGCAGCTCCCCGTGGAGCTCAAGTGTCATTGACCCCCGGTATCAGACAGCACGCTGTCCAGTCGGACAAACTGTGGTCTGTCTTCCAGGAAGTCAGTGATCCAGATTTGCCGCCACCACCTGCAGATTATCACTCAGCAGCAAAGGTTGGATGGTGTTGAATGCACAGTTAACATCAAAGGAAGTCCTTCTCACAAAGCGACCGGTTCCATCCAGGTGCACCTAAGCACCTTGCAGCTGGATGATGACGATGATGGCATCGTCGACTCCCACATGAAGCTGATATGCAAATTTCAGAGAATCCAGTGAGGATTTCACCAGCAAGGGGGAGACCAGGTTTTCCAGCACCTTCATCACATGAGATATGATGGCAACTTGAGGCCATATGGAACAGGAATAACGTCTTCCACAGAACCAGGACATGGTCTTCAGGACCTTGTAGCTGATGCCGTCCGACTTCCTCATGTAGAAGTCTTTGCACTCCTTTAGGTTGCGCTGTACTCTCCTGAGCTCCTCCCTGTCCTCTGACCTGTAGGCGGCTTTCTTCTTATCAAGAACAACCTTCCTGCCTTTCTGCACTGTCCCTCCCAACGGAGAACTTAAAGAATTGGTTGCGTTAAATGCGTTAAATTGGGGCTCATCGGAGAGGATATTACATTTAGGGTATAAATATATATAGACCTCAACTTTTACAGATGCTGTAGTGGCCATTTGTCCTTTAGACCTATAAAATACTGCATCAAAGGGCCAGTGATGCAGCTACTGTTTTGTTTTTGTCACGCAGAGAGCGTACTGTCCAGGCGATCTGTTCCTTTTGTTTGCATCACTTCATTTTAAAGAGGGCAACAAACACATACAATTGGCGTGTGGCTGCTCACCCTGTGCTGACTTGCTGCTCCGGCTTGCTGGTAAAAAAAAAAAAAACTATAAGTCAGCCAGGTGCATGCTGGTCCTATACCTGGCTATGCCCTTAAATAACCTCCAGGTGCCCACACTATTAACCAATTAATTAGTGATCCAATTACCCAAACAAATAACCAAAACTACACATACTAAGTGACGAAAAATGCTAAAACCAAATTGACCACAAATACAGAAAAAGCTATCTTAATACTATATCAACCCAAGAAATTAAATAAATAACCAAATAATAGCTCCCACAGATGCGTTTTTTGACGCTTTCAGTGACTGCAAAACGAAATGGAACTCCACAGCTTCCTGTGCAATAAGATATATATGTATTTCATCCCACCTGTGGCTGAACTACTGATGGATCTGCCGTCTGAGCTTTCCGATTTTAATGAGTCAGTCATGTCGTATTGAAACTTTATTGTGTGTGTGTGTGCCTGCGTGTGTGAGTGTGGCAAGGCCACACCGGCTCTCGTGGCAAATAATGAGCACGTCCTCAGTTAGTCGCTGTCAGCCCTGGTGTGTGAAAACAGCCTCTCCAACGAGAACCTGGCTCTCTGAAAAGCATATTGAAGTCCATGACCCTCCAACCTAGAAAGAACAATGACCAAGGAAAGTTGTCAAGTGAAACCATGAGTTAAGAGACAGGAGAAGGAGATGACATGGGGGACAAAGATGGGTGTCAGAGATGAAGAGGGGTGTTTTAGAAGACAAAAGAAGAAGACATGAGCAAAACCACCAATTGAAGAAAATTGGGAAATAGAAGGCTGAAGACAGACAAATGGCAGAAGCAAAGGAAATAGGGAGGGTAAAACAGAAAAGGAGCAAATAAGGGAGCGATAAGGGAGAAAGAAGAGGCTGGAGACACAGTACACATACACAGACTCACAGTCTGGCGCCACACCATCTAAATTGAGTGCAAATAAAGAACTGCAGCAGTGTTTGGCCACCATCCAATTGCCATGCAGGAAGTGTTAAGACGGGATGATTGTGTCGTTTTTGGACTAACAACATTCTGCCTCCAAATCAGGCCAAAACCATCATCCTCCTCCTCCAACAACGCCGCCCCCGCCCCAATAAAAGTCAGTTACCGGAGCTGTCGTGAGCGATGGTGTTAATTACGTATTCAACTATTTTTACACCAAGAAACAAGGGCAGATCAGATCATTACCGGGCTGTGGCTGCAGACAGGTTGGCAGGTAGATGGTGTGATTTGAGAGCAGAGCAGACAGATGGGCGAGTGAGTGAGGCTGTGATTACCACCGGATGAGAGATGATTGCAGCAGAGATTGTCTACCGTCATTAATCAAACCGTGGTCGATATGTTGCGCCGCAGCAGTGGCCTTGATGCATGGGCAATGTTCTGAGACTAAAACCGCTGCAGATACAACAGTTTGCAACAATCACCGACATTTTTCACACATCGTGAAGGTAGACTGCCGAGCTTTTAGTCCAGGGACTGAAAACAGCCATGTCTCAGTAAACTCAGTAAAAGCTAGGAAGACTAGCTGATTACTTTAATTACCAAAACCATAAAGTTACATTTAGTTTAAAGAGGGATTCTTATCTCCCTCTCTATTAAAGCAAGAACAAAAGGGAGATGTGGGAATCCCCTTTTAGCTCAAGTTCTGCTCAAATATAAGGCAGCACCTGGAGGGTTGCTTTTCCTATGAATTTAGAATAAGAGGTTTGGCTGTTTGATTTCAGAAAATAAGGCATCATCATCATCACAGACAAGACTTCATCATCATGTGTTTATTATTATTATTTCATCATCATTATCACAAATAATATTACCTTTTTTATTTATCAAAGGGGATTTAACAGGGGGTAGAGACATAATGATGCAGAAGTCATTTCATTGGCTACAATTCAAATATGACAAATAGATCTGTAATGTGGATTTGAGAATGTGAACATGTTCAGAATCAATAGATGGTTCTGGCTAAAAATCACTTGGCAAAGCTATCTGCCCAGTCTCAAGATCTACATTCCAAAGGTTACTGCGCTGTTGATGCTATTGATATTATAGTTCAAATATACCCATAACCTACAAGTCGGATTTGCATTGATCAATTTGGGAAAAAAGTATAAATGTTGACATTGCACCAAGAATGCAGAAGACCCAGCACTGCCAGAGAAACAAAAAAGAAAATTAGAAATTTTAGACAGCGAGCAGTAGCTCCGGTCTAACCAGGTGCTCCTCAAAACAAAAGAGAATTTAGATGTGAAAAATAAAAAATATATTAGGAAATTTGATATGCCATGATTCCTGAAAAGCATGAAACACCAGAGAAGTCAAACCAGCAATAAAGATTTTTTTCTCTTACAGCCAATCATGGAGAGTGGTAGTTTTACAGGAGATCCATTCACATTCACACTTTTGACCAATCCTCCAGGCATGATGTGTGGTCATCTACTTGTTGATTGCAGATGAGATTAAAAAGACGAGAGATTTCCCGCAGTGTACCAGGCTTGTGTGTGTGTGTGTGTGTGTCCGTGCTGACCTGACCCTGCTTGGCAAATAAAGCAAAGCTCGCTCGTGCTGGAGAATGTGTGCACATGTGAGCGGTCTCGCATGTACACACACGGGGTTGGAGACCACAGACGGTCTGCAAGGTCAAACCGGTGGATCAGCAGCATCCCTTACTCCCCTCGTCCATTTATCCATCTTTCCCCCTTCCCTCTCTCTCTCTCCCTCTTCCTCTGTTTGAGCGTGTCACCTTTCTGCCCTCATCCTCCCTTCACTTTCTCCTCTCCATCTCAATGTGTCAGTGCTCCAGGTCCCTTCCTCCCATATCACTTTTCCTCTTCCCCTGCCTTCCTCTTCCCCTCATCCTCCTGACCTCTCAGCCTGACCCTTTGCTCCTGCTCCCCTACTCTTCCCAGCCACACCAGCTGCAAACATAGTGTGCCCATGGCAGTACTGCGGGAATAGCCCGTAGCAGTACAAAATATAAAATACTGCTTATTTTCTCTGCGCTTTCAGGCTGCTTTCTAGCAAAGAAGATGATCTCTTTGCCACAAAATGTATTTTGTTTGAAGTACAACATTTTAAAATGGATATGAGCTGAATTCATGCTTAATATCTGCAATGTGGATTTGAGTCACAATTTGCGTTTATAATTGAAAAAAATGTTGATCGATGGCGGTTTAATCCCTGATTCTGCTAATCCGCATGTCAGTGCAGTATTTACCAAGGCATTTTCAGGCCAGACTGCCTGTGTAATGGAACCATGCTATCTACTCAGATAAAATGCATTTGACCAGGATGACCATGTGATGGGGCTTGTGATAATTGAAAACAGCAATATTGATCAGTGGGCTTTCTCAGCGCAAATTCCTTTTTGCGAAAACAAAGGGCGAGCGAGTCCAAAATGTCTATTGAACCTTCTCTCTTACTGTTTAGACTACTAACAGAAGGGATGGTGGTCCCATTAGCAGTCAAGCTAACGAGTGTGCAGTGAGTGACAGTGACAATGGGCCGTTATAGTGGCTCACTAACTCAGAGACCTTATTTTCCCTCCTCAATAAAACTTTTCAATGAATGAAACTGTGTTCAATCAGACCATCAAGCCGGGGGGGGCGAGTAAACTGCACGGTAACGAGAAAAGGGAAGCTCGGGGAGCCGCCTCTATTGACCAGCGCAGCAAGTTAAGGTCTCAAAAGGTCTGTTATCATCACACGACTAGCTGATATTCCCTATCCCAAAGCTATCTCAGCAGCCAGAGTCCTTTCTGCAAAGGCTGCTTTTGTCTGCCTTTGCATGTTATTGGCAATGCACCAAACCATTATTTCTATCATTGTGGATGGAGGGCACGGTGGCCACATAGAGGTTGGGGGGGCCTTTGGACCATAAGACTCGTATTGAATTCTTTGGACTTGGACTTCCCCCAAAGACTTATAGAGTGTAAAAAAGTTACCTGCTTTAGACTGCTGAAATATCACACCCAGAGGCCTTTGTATTCCTGTTGGCTTCACCTTTCTTTCCCAGCTGCACCAGATATTCTTCTATCTTAATGTTTCTCACACAGACCTCAGAACCTCTCTTATCCTCCCAGTGCAGCCCGGCCCAGACCTGGCCAACTTATCAGCCAGGCCAACCCATCTTCTCTCCATTACACCACAAACAAATTGGTCTGTTACACCTCTGTTTGGGCCCAGATTGCATTTCTCTTCTCATCCGTCAATGCCTAAACAGTCATTCTTCTTCACTGTGACATTTTCAGTTTCTTTTTCCACACTTTCACATTGCCCTCCCCGGAAAGACACTTTTTCTCTCTTCATGTATACCCTCCCTGCTTAACTGTCTGCACTTATCAAGAATGAATCACATCTCTCTTTTACTCCCTTACTTACACAAACACACATGGGAGTCTCTAGAGTGCATGAAAAAAATCTACCCACAAAACTAAAAACAGTGTTATTAATGCAGGGGAGCCAAAGACAAACTACGCCCAAAGAATAAAATCATCGAAGAATATTTTTACAAACATGAATGTGTTGCCACTGCATCTGAAGTAGAAATGAAGACCCTGACTCCTCAGTATACAGTATGCATCAACTGCACATGCTCACGTTTATGCAGGTTGCTGGCCATTCAAGCTTTTGCTTTAAACTGCCTGAAATCTCCAGAAATCGTTTGCCCCATGCATTCTCTCCGAGTTCGTAACCAGTCTCAGGTCACATGTGAGGTCTTGTCGGGGAGTTAAAGTCTAAACTGCAGCTTTGGTGTTTCCTCCAATACTCTCCACTGAGTAAAATGATTTAACCACAGGACAGTATTGACTTTCACTGCAGGCAGAGACACAGTATGTCACAAATACTCCTCTGCTTACCAACATATATCAAACCACACACTCACTAAAACACTGGTGCTGTACTCTCGTACCCGACAGACACATGCTAACTCCCACCTCTCAGTTTGATACCCTTCACATTGAGCCATGCGATGGAGATTTGTTCCTGTTGACTCAAATCTATCAATACAGCCTTTTAATCAAACACTCTTTCTGTCTCCCTCACATTCTCCGAAAACAAACATATTGACTGGGATTCCAGGGAAGGATAAGAGCCTGAGAACAAGTAAAAACTTTTGGTCCTTTGGCAGGGGATGAAAGGCCACCGGACGTGCATAGTCAATTATTTGTGTGTGTATGCCGAGCATTGGACGTGTGAGGCTACATTAATGATCCAGCCTGAGGAAGGTCATCGCTTTGCGTCCCCATCTTTCCGTGTGCACCACAAAGTGTACTTTGGACGAATGTTCAATCACAGACATGTTTCTGTGCTCTCCTTGCGTCTCAGAGGAGAGACAGAAAGCCTCTGCAAACACACACGAGAGGTTTGTAGCACGTGCAGAGCCAGCGAAGGTTACAAGAGCTGATACAACATGGGACTGAAAGTTGTAGGATGGTACAGGAAAATGCAAGTGTTTTATTTTTAAACGTGCTTGAGGAAGAGCTTAGAGCTCCTTGCCTCTATGTAAGGCTGACTGAATAAAATGATGCCTCAAATGAACAGGTTACTTTTGTTTGATGAAAAAAATGAGACCCAATGTTTCAGATTAGCATAGAAAGTGGTCACAAGATATCATAAAAAATTAAAAACGCAATAATTGTGATTCACAAGAGTAAAATCTGACAAGAACAGTGGGGCCTGAAGTGATCTCCATTTTTCATCAGTGCACCATTCAAGCTGACCATAAAAAGCTCACAGTGGAAATCTGCAGGCCGTGCCAGGATCCTGGCTGCCTCCCTCGCAACGCCACACAAAGAGGAGACACAGTGATGTTTCCCGCATGGAGCGTGATCACGGAGCTGAAAGATAATCAACCCCATGGCTGCCCTGGCAAGCTTGTGACTCCAAAAAATAAATGCAGGAAGTCACCACTTATCTTTGAATACCATCGTCATGAGATACTTGTCAAGTCAAGTCTATTTAAATAGTCAATGAGCAATGAGTTTTTTCCCCAGAAGGTTCTCCAATTGGCCTTACTCCCTCCATCCAGGATCACTCTGTAAATCTAACCTTTCTCTCGAGACTACCATAACGGTCTCATGTGATCAATGTCAACGGGCAAGAATTTTAAAGCAGAAATATATTTAGTGGGAGAGCTACATGTACTGGAAAAAATCTAATGGGAAAACGTATTTGCTTGCAGTACATGCTGCTCACATACTTTATTCACAATGCCATTGATTACGCTATTAAAATGAATACAAGCACAGTAGTTTTCTTTGTTTGTATACTATATGACTTTGTAGAGTGACATTTAGAAATGATTCCCAAAGCACACACCGTATGCAAGAAACGTAACTATGTATTTATTAAGGTAATCTATTAGGGGGAGACGTGTCAAGTAAAGCTACTTCTTCATTCACAATTGTGTGGTGTTCAGGAAGAGGAGCGGAGATGTTGACACACACACTTCATCTTCGAGATGAAGGCACAATCCTCCACGTGAGCCAGAACACACGTGATGCACGTCACACTCAAAGCTCCCGAGGAAGGTATCTGACACGGGGAGCTGTAAATGTCCCTCCCTTTGAAACGCTCTGTGGTGCTCAGGGTGGAAAAATCAGAGAACATTAATACAAAAACCTCTATCGTGATGGTAAATGCGAAGGCCATAGCCGGCAGCCAGTTAGCTTTGCACAAAGAGACACGGGGTGTTTCTTCATCACATACCCTAGAGCCCTTATACACCAGCATGCCTGTGGCAAGCAGCCACATTCCTCCACTCTGACCAAATATGTGTCTCATGCAGGACAAAAAACTGCATAGGAAGAGACGTTCTGGGCATGGGTTTGGTTTAGTTCCACCACGTCTCGGCTAAATGCACATAGTGTAGCTGTCATGACAGCACGACAAGATTATTCTATTAACTTGCAATGCTTTTTAAACTTGACCTAACTTCCTTATAAGTTAAAACATACTGATATTTGAGACAGGTTATCAGTATATTGGAAACATGTTTTAATTTATGTAATAGTAATAACATGTGCATTCTTTGTACCGCCATAAACGCATTTGACATGATAGACATTTCTTTTGGTCTGAAAGCTTATTGATCAAAGGTTCAATAAGGGTATACGGTCCGAGCTGATGATCTGCACCCTGTGTAAACAAACACGACAGAGATATATATTGTGTTTCTGGATTAGTGCAGCACGGGGGTGAATCTTAAGTACAGACTTTAAAGGAGACGATACTCTACCTACAGCCACCTGTGTCTGAACGGGGGCCATACGACACACTTCTACACGGAAATCTCTAGGGAGCTCTAATGCCAAAGGACTTTTAATTATTGGGATCACTTAATTGCTTCATCATGTTGTCCCACTGGATTGGAGCAGGAATAGGTCAGAATTATGGTTCATTTGCCATTATATTCCACACGGTCCTAGTCCTGAAAATGTGCTTGCAGGCACTAAATCCTTTTCCACTCTGAGGATGTTTTTTGGCATACCCATGATAAAAAGTGTAACAACTGTAACTACTTTATATAATGACAATATTTTTTCTGTCAGGATAAAGGGGGACCTGTGTGAGTGTTACTGGTGAAGAAATAAATCAATATAACATACAAAAAAACCTTCACATTTTGAGAATCGCCTGGAAAAAAAGATGACTACCAGCCCTATAAATCCTATTGAAATACCAGGCTAAAAACTGAAAGCCCAGTGCGTGGAGAGTAATCATAGAATGTTTCACGTTGATGGAGTACTGAAAACTACTCTGGAGGAGGCTTTTGTGCAGGCCCCACGGCAGAGAAACAGCATGAGTGAAAACCTGGATTTCTGCTAAATCCAGCTCCAACACTCACAGCACACAGAAAAGAGTGACAGCTTCCTCAGCCAATCAGAAGCCAAAATGGGTAGAGCGTAAAATGAAAATGGAGAGTGAGGATCATCTGAGAACCCCCCCCCCGACCCTCATCCCCTAAAACCTGCACGGAAGGCCTTGAAATTGCTTGTGATGCGCATACAGTGGCCGATGCAAGTATCTTTAGCAAAAGAACCCGGATTAACTTTGTTCAAAACGTCAAAGGGGCATTTATGCTTCAAATGCTGGATGCTTGGTAAATATTTCCTACAATGAGAACACAATATTCCTGTTTGGATTTGATTCTGGCTCGGCCTTTGTGACCTTCAGGGCACCTGTCGAGCGTAAGTGCCACCTGACATATCTTTACCCCTCATTTTCTTAAGTCTTATATTTGTGCGAGCTTACATACTGTATATGTGCGCTGCATATCCAATGGAAGCTTTCCACAGTGAACCAGGTGTTCTCATACAGTTCATACAGCGTGTCTATGAAAGAAGCTCGATAATTGGAAACATTGGAAAGAACATAGAGAATGTGTTTGTTGAATTGCGATTTTGCAAAACAAGATGTCAATTACTTTTCTGGATTTAAAAAAAGATCCACCAAAAAACAAGAAAAACCAAAAAAAAAACATCCGCCACTTGAAATTCAGCATTGACTGTGCTTTTAGGAAGGATCCACCTCCACTGTTTTGATTTATCTCTTGTTCCAACATAATTTGAATGCATTTGGTTCCATTTAGACACCAGCTCCTGCCAAATGAGTGTAATGTTATAAAGATTTTACAGGCTTGTTAAATTGAGCTCTCGCTGCTAACCCCCGACCACCTTTACTCCATCAAGCCTGCAGAGCTACAAAGGAGCACGCACTGTCACTAAATGCACTCCCTGAATTAATTTTAACCGATTAAAAAAATACACGAAAAAGAATAAAAACTGCATGCACATTGAAATAGAGGAAATGATGGACGTGACACAAAAGCACTGGTGGAAGTGCCACTCTACAAAAACAAAAACATTGTCCAAGATATTGGATAGAACTTTCACCATTATGGCCTTTTCCTTTGCTCTGTGAATTTGACATACTTCTTAAATGTCTCGAGTCAGAGCTTTTATTGTGAAAGGTAAGGAAGAAAGGCGTGGCTTTGGTCAGTGCTACCTTTTTCAAGGTTGACAGGAGGAATAGTTTGCCATCTTGGTTGCAAGATGTCGGTTGCGTCCTTTTTTCTGCAATCACACGCTGGTTACACAACTCAGTGTTTGCTACACATAGAGCCCAAGTGTCCAAAAAAAGGTCAAACATCTGTCATGCTCTCCCACACGACAACAACAGTTTGCCAATGCTGAAAAAAAAAAATCTAAATCACATCTGTGCTTCTCCGCGGGGGTCAGAAAGCAAACCTCGCAGGTTGCGGCTGCCCCGCAGCGAGAAACCTCCCCTTCCACATTCCACACTGTCACCCTGACAGCGATACCCACCGCTCGCTCTGTAAAATCAAGGCGATAGTCGAGATGAACACGATGATGGCGATAGCGGTGATGAGCACGATGATGATCATGATCTGCTATTTCTGCCAATGACAGTGTTGAGTCTTTCACGGGTAACGACAGGTGCAGCAGACACGCCGGTTGAATCAGGTTGACAGTAGGGGGTCCGCAGCGGCAGGATAGGTGCAACCACATTAAGTGGAATGAATGTGATTGGGCCCCAGGCTGGCCATCAACACACAGGCCTCCGACTGTTTCTGGATTACAGCGTGAAGGGCAGCGATGACGGATCCCAAGATTGCAGGCAATTTGCTGAAGAGTGTACATTTGAATTTGAGCCCGAGAGTTGCACTTGGTGGGAGTTCAAACAATGAAATGGACCAGGGACAGGCCTCTCAAAGAAGAAGCATCACTTTTAAACTGTGGGAGTGCTTGTTTCTCACCACCAGCTTCACTACTTACAGTGTCAAACAGCCTCTTCGGTGTCACCCTGTCTCGTAGGGACACATGCACTATGGTGGACGTCTCCATCTCGCTGTGTCACTTTGGTTCTGACAGTTTCTCTTCGGGCCTCTTATGCTGGGGATAGAACCACTTTTCTGATACATCAGCCCTGGAGGAGATACAAGGAGAGGCCGGCGGGGGGGGTGGAGAGAGGAAGACGGAGAGGAAGAGTGTGCAGAGGATGGGGATGAGAGCAGACCTGTCAGACACGAGAGGGTCTTTCTCTGATTACGACAGCGTGTTTTGGACCAACGCGGGTTGTGAGGCGGCGCGGCTCTGTGAAGGCCCAGGTCGATAGCACTCCACCGCAGCGGAATATGAAAAGTATTGATCTGCTCCTTTACCGCGGGACAGCTTTGAGCACAACGCTTGTGATGTTTCTGTAGCCAACCTTCAAAGTCAATACGCTTTTCTCTACATCACTCTTCGGAAGTCGTATCGGACAAGAGAGAGCTGCGTCTTCCTCTGAGCTTTTTTTTCGAGAGAGAGGTCAAGCCGGTTGGGGTGTTTATTACCTCGTTGGACCTGAAGGCGAGGGATGAAGGCGACGAGGATTTGGCTCGGAGAGAGAAAGGTCAGCGGGCAGGGAGGGACAAAGCCTGGACGTAGAGAGATGGAGGGCCGGCCAGGGCCACATGTAACCCTAACCCTGACCCAACATGAAGCGCCACTTTCAATGTCTGTGAATTATCCACCGCATGTTTTATTTTTTAATTCTCCTTTTCTCTCTCTCTCTCTCTCTCTCTCTCTCTCTCCCTCCCCCTCTCTCATTGAGAGAAAAAGAAAGGCAGCAGCTGTAAGCTTTCAGACTCAGGAAAATCAATGGCATCAAAAAGAACTGACGGATGCGTTTAAGGACACGGATCTCGTGGAAGAGAATCCTCCTCCACAGAGACCCACTTGGGACACTCTTCACTGTTAAAGCTTGCTGATCCCTGATCAGAGTAGAGGGGAAGTCTACGGGGAGTAATATAGAAGAGACAGAACATCACAAAGCACCAGAATAACAGATCGTGAAGCAGCCTGTGAGATCACAGAGAGCAAAAAAAACACACAGGCCGAAATCCAAGTCCTTGTTGAGCCTCTCGGTGGAAATTTGCATCGTTCTCATAGACTGAAACATTGCTCTTGAAGATACTGAATGAAGGGGATAGTTGCATGATATTGCAATCACTACGCGCTACCCACAAAGTCCCCACCCGGCGTGATTATCTGTCCCTCTTCGGCGCCATCAGGCCTATTTTCAAGGTGTCTGGGTGATGAGGTATGGGAACAGAGGCGGTGATTAGAATCAAGTGGGTAAACGCAGCAGGCCGGCTGAGAATTGGACACATCTGCTGTGATCGGACAAGAGGTGTGGCTCTGCGGACCTCTAAGTAGCTGGATTAACCACTGGCCACGGGGCTATTGATGTTATTGAGCCGACGGGCTGATGAATGGAGTCCTTCCGCGCGGTGTGCGGGGGGGGGGGGGGGGCTTCTGTAGCATGTTTAGTGGGTTCACAAAGCCCAGGCGCTGACCATTTTAAAAAGTTCAGCTTTTGATTATTTGAGGAAAAGAGGAACCTCGGTTAACAGCAGTTTATCTGCTGCCAGAGGAACGTTTGTCAATATGTTCTGTCATCGATCAGTTTTGGGACGAATGGATGCGTTTGGCCCACAATCCATTCAAAGTGTTCTTACTAAGGGGACAACACAGTTAAATATTCATGCCTAGCAGCTGTTTTTGCATTGAGTCGCATCTCTAATCTGCGAGAAAGAAAGATTCCCCAAGAAGAGGAGAATACATTCAGTCTTTATATTTAAATATCTCACTCTGCAGACCTGACTCTGTTTTGACTGAGAGTTGATTAGAAAGTCAGAGATTCTTTGAACCTCCTTAATATAACGTGGATGACTTGATTTCTTCTCTAAGCACAATGTGTACTCATTTGGGGAAGTTTATAGTGAATTAAATAGCCAGCCTTTATGTTTCTATGAAGATGCTGAAATGGTACAACTAGCCAAAGTCATTTCACAGTCACTTAGAGAAACAACTGTGAAATAGTGTTTGTACGCTGTTCTGCTGTAGAAAATATGAATTTAAATATTTTGAGAGACTGTGGTTAATTACTTCCCTTTCTGCTCTGAATGCAGGACGTTGAAGCTGTTGCTCCACACATGAACAAATCCTTCTTCTTTTTTTTTTCCTCTTCACATTCTGGATGTATTTCTGGGTGTGCAAGAGCTTGTAAACTGTAACCCCACGCAGACACACATGCATGTGAGCTAACACACATGCATGTCTAATCACACAAGCAACAGGTGTCCTGCACCTCCAGGCGTTTGTTTGGCTGATGCAACAAGGTCAGGAGGAATCCTCATATGGGTCTCCCCATCCCTCCTCTCAGGCCCAGTCAGCTGAGCGCCTGCAGAGGAATGCTGAATCACCTCCCGTGCAGACAAGCAGTCGTCCCGACTACAACCGACCCGCATCCTCCTGGTTACAGAAAGCAAATCTGGATGATCTACATGAAAAAGTCTGAGCAGACCACACCCGCACTCCCTCCTTGATATACGGGCTAGAAGAGGATTGGACAATCCACATACCGCTTCAGGGAGTCACTTGAGGACAAGCCAGAAAGATGAAAGACACAGAGAAGTGTGTGTGTGTGTGTGTGTGTGTGTTTTTTTTGGGGGGGGGGGGGTTATGGGGAGATTGGGGGAGGGACTGGTCAAAAACAAAAAACAGCAGGATGGGTTCATCCTATTTTATGGTCCATCAAGAAGGCACAGAACAAACATTCCATGGAAACATTAACTTGGCTCCCAAACAAAGCCACCAGGCCAATCAGATACAGGTGATATTTCACTGACTCGGCTATTATTTCTTTTTCACCTTGTCCTGACCCAGCGGGTGTATCTTATCAGAGTTGGCTGAGAAGGATTTGGAAGAGGCTGCTTTTGCTGATTTTTGATCCGCTTGTTTTTATTACACGTTTTAACTCTCTTTGTGGTCGGGAGGGAGGGGGGGGGGGGGGGGGGAATTCAAACCTCTTCCCGCTGTGAACGAGGAGCGAGATTAACTTATTGGGATTTAGCTGTGCAAGGTTTCCTCATTGCAAAAGAACTTGACTTTATAAAATATTGTTATAATCCTTGACCCTCACATAGAAAGAAATAACCAAAACAATTTTAGGAAGAGAAAAGCATTCAAAAGGACCAAACCCTTCCCTTCCTTATTTACTAAAAACAGCAAGATCTTCCTAAAACAAACCGAAGGAAGGGCACTGAGGAGACATGTTTTGGGTTTAATAAGCACAGGAACTTGTTTCCTGAATAACGGCGTTACATGTTTTTTGCTGGCGTTACAAATGGTGGGGGTCGGACTCACAGACGCCCGCACAGGCACGGCGACTGGGGCTCTTGGTCCGGCGATGATGCTGGTGCCAGTGCATTGTTCAACGTGTTTAGCTCTGAGATATGAATCCTTCCTTTTGATGAAGTCATTTCAGGCTCCACCGCAGAACAGCAAACAAAGGGAGAGGCGCGCTCGGCCCGTCACGTAGCAGCCACAGCGTCGCCACGTGCGCGAACTCAGCTAACTGCGCCGAGGACACGGGACCAAATGCAGCCACGAGTCTGCAGTGACGACGTCCTCGTGGAGCGCAGTGAGCGCTGCGTGCGGATGGAAAGGCTCGATCGTAATGAAGAATGCGCAAATCCGACCTTCAAGACTTTTGACTGCAAAGCGGTTTTCTTCAAATCCCCGAGCTGGGAACACGATGGCACTGCAAAAGAAGAAAAAAAAAAAAAAAGCCAGCCCATTCCCAAGTAACTTATGTGGAAGTGACCCCGAGCAAGGCAATTAACACCTGGCCGTACAAGCAGGAGCGCTCGTTGCTCCCAGAGGTGCAAATGTGTGCAGCCGAAAGGTGGCTGAAGTGGAGCGTTGCTAAAAGAGCCGTCCGGAGGGCTAAGCCGGCCAAAGCAAATAAGAGGCAAATAAATAATACGGTTTGAAAAGGATCCTGCAACACTGTCTAAAGAGCACAGCAGGGACCATTGCCTTGGCCCACATCCATCCAGTGCAAATCCCCCCCCCCATTTTGGATCACTCAAAACACAATATTCTCATTACGCTCGGTCGGCTCCCCGCGCTGTCATTTCATCCGGCTTTCCGCGCACCAGCACATTAGCCCCTTTGGTCTAGTAATTTTCAGAACATAACCCATAAAGCACCGTTGTAATGTGTCTCCGCCTCATTATTGCCAGGTCGGTGTGCGCAGCAACGCGGGAGAACAGGCTGCCTCGTATGGCTTGTTAATTCAACACCTCTCTCATTCACAGCAGCATTTGTACAGCTGGCCTTTTGAAGGGAGTTCAAACTATACACACAGAAGATACGCAGTGACACACACACACACACACAGTCACACAAAACCTAGGCCCTGCCGTGACATCACTCCACACCACAGGTTCCTGCCCGACCTTCAGCCCCCCACCTCGGGAAATCACCCAGAGCCTGTCCAGCCACCAGGGCGTGAAATACACACCCCTGGAAGGCCACGAGGAGGGGTGGAGGGGCTGGGCGGTTTGGGGCGGTGAGGGGCCAAGTGGCAAGTGTGAGATTTGGAGATGGAAAATGTGGGGGGGGGGGGGGGGGGGGGGGGTTGAGTGAAGAAAATGCAAAGGGGAATGTGTGTGTGTGTGTCTGTTCTGCAGGGAGCAGCGGGAGGGGATGATTGGAGGGTTTGGGCGGCATGAGATGGAATTGAAGGGGGATTAAATGGACACTAGTTTTCAGGAAGAAGGAGGGGGCCGCTTTGAAAGGAGGTCCGGGGGCCGCGCTCTTGGCCCTCCAGACTGGGGCTCCGTCACGCCTCCTGGTCTCTGCAAGCCACTTGGGGCCTGCGGCTCCAGAAGGGGAGTCGGGATCCAGCCTTTGTTACAGTGGAGGGGTGGGGAGTGACGAGGCATACCGGCGTGCCTGACATGTCAGAGCAGTTGGCTGGGAGACCTTGAATCTGGTCCGTCTGAATCTGGCCATCTGCTGCTTTGGAATTGTTCTGGGCTTTTTTTTTTTTTTTTTTTTAATCGACGGGGAGCCGGGGGAGGATGTGATGTCGTGCCCCAGAGGAGGAAACCAAGAGCGGCTGGAGAACGGGGCGTTGATTAAATGTGCACCGAGCTATTTCGCTGAACAAACAAGACCAGCGTATTCTTGGAGGAACCCTAATGGTAGCTAAATCAAAGAGAGCGTTTTTTTTTTTTTTAATTTAATCTGAAAGACAAATAGAAATAAGCATGATCAGATTTAAGCTGTGCTCAAGTCCCCAGTTGGATGTGTTCATCTTTATTCGGCTCTCTCAAAGAGCTCCTCTTAATGTCAGCCGGCGAAGGGAAGTGAGGAAATTGGAGCAATTACGTATCCATTTGTGCTATTCAGGTGAAACCAGGTGAAACATTTCCAATCTGTGCACCTGCTGTATCTTTAATTCATTGTGCGTTTTCAACAGTGCTGCATGTTAGATGGTAACATCCCAAAATGTGGACGAAGCATTACATCCAATGAATCTATTTAGCATTCATCAAATGGCTCCAAGAGGGAAGCATTGTCTTTGCTCTGTAGGTTCACCCCAAAAATTGCAATAGAGAATTTATGAGAGCCAAACACAAAAAAATGGTGTGGGAGGGAGTTGTGGTGTAATAGGAGGAGGGGTGCTTCGCAATAAAACAAAATTATCCTTCAAGAAGCAACATGCTTAATTTGATATGCAGACATTTAGGAATATGAGAAAGAAAAGAATGAAGCTTTTCCGTACCGAATGATGTTCTTTGGTGAACACAGAGAGCCAAGTCATCTGAAGGGCTGCACATTCATTTTCATTTTCCAAACAGTTTGTGCGTATAAATATTCATGACCCACCTTGGAAGGCGCTGGGCGACGTTACACGGCGACCAGCGCGGAAACCAACAAACCCCGCCCTCCTCTCCTCTCCTCTCCTCTCTGCAGCTGTGCTGATGAGGGGCGGGTTAGTTCATGATGACAGACTCTCACTATCCACGACCTTTCCAGTCTAAAACAAAGATTTGCACAATTAACTACTTTTAAATGTCATCCAACTGCAAAATCTGCATATCAACGCCAAGCCTTGCATAGAAACTAGGATGTTTGTAGAGGAATCACTTTGCTCCATTTTTCCCGTCCCAGTGCCACCGAATGGGCTTCGTTCTCCCTTCAGCCAGGAAGCAAATGTAAATGTCAGCGTATCTTGTGTGGAGATCCTTCTGTAGCTAATTAACCTTTGCCGTTTAGAAGCTAGACTGAGCTCTGCCTAAACACCGCAATTAACTTCAGCTTGGAAGACAGAAAGACAACATCTACATGGAGCCATGCAACGGGGGGGGGGGGGGGGGAATCACAGTGACTTCATTATCCTTGGAGACATACACGCTCAGCACCCCTAACTTTCTCTGAGGAGACTCGTCGGTTGATATCCCCCCCCCCAGGCGGCGGGGGGTGAGGCTATTGGGAGGATGTCAAAATTTTGGGGGGGGGGATTAATAAATCTCATTTCTTTTTATCTTTGTGAGGTTGGCCCGAGATAAGCTGGTTTAGTTGTAGCCCCTGGTGAGAGGGAAACCATTATGGAGGAATTCATACCCGCAAGCCTTCATGCATCAAGCTGAGGACTGCCGGGGTCCATCGCGTTTAACTTTAAATTTGCCGATCCAGTGGACTGGGAGTAAGATTTGTCCCCCTCCAACCAACTGGGAGCGTCCAAAACAAGTAAACGAGGTGGTGCAATTGAAACGCTCTCGTCTGGCTTCCTCTCGTTGGGGCCTAGAATGAGCAGCCTCCTCCTCCTCCTCCTCCTCCTCCGGGAGGCTCCAACGCAGTGTCAGTTACAAAGTCAACCCATTAGCATCTTTGCTATTCAACGCTACGCTCTTTCCCCGACTGCAGAATCCACACGAGTCGATAGGCCCGGCAAAATATAAATATCTCCTTGATCCCGAGGGAGCGGGGGTGGGAACGGCACACGATGATGGACAGGGAATCTTTTTTATTTTGTGGCCAGATGCAGACGGGTGATTGACATCATTTCCAGGAGACAGGAAGAACCTGGGTTTTGGAGAGGGCAGAGGTGAAGCACAGGGAATGCTGGGACGTGCCAAAGGACAGTTGATTGAGTGTGGGATGAAGAGGAGCACGAGCAGAACGGACCCTCCACAGCCAGCCTGTGGGAGCAAGTCAGAAAGGAGAGGAGATCCTCAAGGAAGGGGTCCGAGGCGAAGAGCCGCGGTTAGCCGGGACGGATGGATGACCTCTTTGTGTAACGATGGAGTAACGTTCCCAAACTGCACTGTACAAGACAGTACCACCTCATATCAAACCACCATGGCTGTCCTGAAGCATCACAAAACACAAAGCTTCTCACACAGCCACTGCGGCTGTCCACGGCGCACCGATCCTTCAAGCACGGTGGACCGCCATGTTTGTAAAACACAGCCTTTATCGGGACTAGAAGCTCCATAACAACTCTCCCAAAGAAGTTCAAAGGAGCCCCTACCTTTTTCGGTCAAGGACATCCGTCAATGTCAGCTGTGATTAGGTCTCGGGAAAATACTCATTTCTGGGTGGGGGGGGAGACTAGACTAACGTCCTTGCAGGTCCGAAATGAAAAATGTCCTGTGTGGACAGCGCCAATTCTTATCAGCAACTCATTAAAAATGCAACGAGCACATGAATATTTACCACGTTTAATTACTGCTCTCTCAACGCTATTCTGCCCGAAGCGCTGCGCTCTCGTTTGGGCTTTTCCCGGAGGGCAGTTTTCTCTTCCAAGTGCCGGACAGAACGCCTTCTGCCACCTTGATGAATATCGGTAGGAGTACGACGAGCGAGAGCCATCGGTGGAACCCACCTCGGCCAGCGGGGGGGGGAGGGGGAATCGATGGCGTGCACTCACGTTGGCTAATTGGCGGCGGTAAAAAAAAATGCAGCAATCTGAGTAATTTACCCAGGAGAAACGTGGGAGCGAGCGCAGGGAGATCGGCTCGTTTGTAGCGGAGATATTTAAAGAAGAAGAAAAAAAAGAAATGACATTCTGGAATCAGAAAGCGTTCAACAGCTGCATAGGAGAACGTAGCGAAAGGCCAAATTATGCATGTCTCTGCTACACAAAAACCGACTTCAATACAAGGTATTGAAGTAGGTTTTTCTTGCTGGGGAAGTGAAATTGGAAATGTCATTTGACGCTCACTGGCAATAGCAGACCTCCTTCTTTCTACATGTTATGCTGACATATGAAATAAGCATACAGCCCAACACTGGGGAAAAAGATGAAAAGAAATAATTGAACTGCAATTAGTTTTTTTTTTAAATGAAGGAGGACACAGAGGTCAAGGCCTCAACTCCCCTCGCAACAATATTTGCATATTTTATCTGCTTATCTGAAACAGCAGCTCCTTCTGAATCTGAGTAAATCCTCAGTGACTTTGCAAGTGTGGCTTTGTGTTTACAACCTGCTCGGTTTCAAGCAGCTGTAATGTTTGTATGCCTCTGTTGTGAGCAAGTGTTGTTCAAACAGATATTGGGGGGGGGGGGGGGGGGGGGGAGGTGGGGGTGGATGCAACAAAATGAACACCTGTGAAATCCATGGCAATCCAAAACAACAGCCCATTACTGCAACAAATACTACCTTGCAAAGACTATAATGCGAGACAAAGAGGAACAGGGGGGGGGGGGAACACCTGAAACAAACCCCACAAATTACAGCCTTAACTTAACACATCTGACACAAAACTTTTAAATTAGAAACTCACAAAAGGCAGTAATTGTTGTCGGGTAGGAGTAAACGGTTCCAAGAGACGCGTTGCCGCGTGTGACGGGGGAAAAGGGGAGAAATCGATCACAATGCAAGATGGATCGCCTGTATGTATTCGTGTATCACCGTAGGAAATAAAAGAGCAGCCTGTTAATCAGACATAGTTGTGCTGAGACGGAGAAAACTCCTTCACAGCTGGGACTCGAGTGGAGTGTGTCTTTCATCCACACAAGTTGTGGTGGGAAAACAAAAGGAGGTATCAGAGAAGAACTAACTTCTGCTCCATGTTTAGCCATCACCTGCTGAGCTCTGTCATACATGCATATTCCAAGGCCTTTGGTTGTGATGGAATACATGCTGGTATCCTTATTTTTTTTTCTCCACCTGAGCAAACAAACACATTTCACCACCTCTTCCATTGTAGTCGTGGTGGACTATGAGTTCAAATGCCTTCAACCCAATATAAAGTTTGAGAGAACATGTGAAAAATCAACAGCAGTCCACAGATGATGTAGAATGAGTAATTCCACTGTCGTTTTCTTTCATACACACAAAAGGAGAAAGGAAAAGAAAAGCTTGAAGTAGTGTTTTATTCATCTTTATGTAAATCCAGTCATTTACGGTTGCCTTAACAAATCAGGAATCAAGTGTGTCAACATCTAGCAGGGAGGAAAGTGCATACGAGGATTACCAAAGAACACAAAACGGAACTAAAACAAGCAGCGGGAGACACGGGTTAAAGTCTAGAAATCCTGACGAGGGTAAAAATGAAGGTGTTTTTAATTGTCTGAAAACTCTATATGCCATAGAAAGTTTACAGTTCTCCTCAAACCAGAGGCTCAGTAAGCTATTGTTCATGAGTGACAGTGTGTGGAGGCCGAAACCAGAGCTGTTTCACACCATAGAAAAATACCC
The DNA here is from genome assembly GCF_949316345.1 of Pungitius pungitius. Taxonomy (NCBI): domain Eukaryota; kingdom Metazoa; phylum Chordata; class Actinopteri; order Perciformes; family Gasterosteidae; genus Pungitius; species Pungitius pungitius. The sequence goes on from NC_084904.1 coordinate 2,986,871, forward strand.
TGTTTTTTGCATTTTTAAATGTACACTACTTAATTTCCATAGGATAAATAGAAATCCATCAACTCTCTGCTTATAGGCCCGTGCCAGCAACTTTTTATTTTTTTATACTTTTTTTTAACATTCTAAACCACTAAGAAAGATAAATCCGTCATTGCTTTGCTACATAGCTAATGTTACAAGAATATGCTCAAAACCAATACCAAGTAAATCCCACACAGTATTCATGTATATATCAAATAATGGAAATAGGGTATTAGATAAACATTTCTTCAGTAAAGTGTAATTGGATGGCAATTTCAGTACCCACTCTGCATTAAGGCAACATTTCCTCCTACCTTTGTCCCGGTGGTTGTGGTCAATAATCTGATAACATCAGCCAGGGTTTTTAGGTAAAGGACACTTCTATTTGAAGCACTGTTTTATTTCATTCTCTACTGACTCCAGGTGATGCTCAGTCAACTGTACATGAAAGTATGGCATCCAAACAGCATTGTTCCCAAGTCATACAGAGGCTCCTCTATACAGCAGGTCACCTGTGGATAATATCTCTGCAGCTAAAAAACAAACAAACAAACAAACCCGAAAACATGCCATTTTTGGGGATATAATCAATGCTGTCTCCCTGCCATTGATTTGCCTTGGGTTTGGACCTATAAGTCACAACAAAGAGCTCTGTCAAACATCTCCAAACGCATGGGAGCACTGATTTCTTTAACACTGTACTGGACATCAGAGAAAAAAAAACAAAAATACTACATGGAAAAAATAAACATTACAGATTCCTCAAAATACCTCAAATGTCTCTGCTTTACGTTGTGTTGTCTCCCCGCAGCAGGCGAGTTCAGTTCGAAGGAAGCAGAGGGCCGACGTGGGCTGGATTCTAATTGATAGCGGGGGGGGGGGGGGGGGGGGGGGGGGGGGGGACCTCCGCGGAAGAAACCACGTGGCAAAGACCTCCCCCATTAGGCCAGCTGGGCCACCTCGGCGTGTGACTGGAACATTTTACCGGACCCAGCGATGTTACGGGTTACGTTGCCCATTTCGGATTTGAAACACAACAAGGCAATTCAACTCTAATGCCTCGTTTTCATTAAAGTGTCCAGCGTTATATTGGGACGGAAAGCTCCAGTGTCAAGTGAGTGGTACCACTCATCCTCAGCAACCCACACCGTGCCCCATGCTACCAACGGTTTGGTTCCGGTTGATTATCTCGATTGGATG